>NW_015387072.1:196122-199410 GCF_001527695.2 Protobothrops mucrosquamatus
TTGAAGTCCACGAGTCATAAAAGAGCCAAGGTTGACTACCCCTGCTGTAAACCATTGGAAAAACTGCTGTCATTCAGCTAAGGCTATAAAAACTTGTAAACTCCGATTGTTAGCTTAAACTTTAAACATGACTATGGGATTCTACTAGGGAAATCATGTTTTATAATAAATGCCCCTTCCTGGATCCTCCCACTGTTGCTTTTCTTTCCTTCAAGGAATGTATAAAATACATTCGCATATTAATACAGAGGAGTCGGAGTCGGAAGTACAAAATACTGAGGAGTCGGAGTCGGAGTCGGAACATTTATCTACCGACTCCACAGCCCTGCTCAGAAGGCTCACATCATTCAGCCCTGTCCCAGAGAAAGCAGGCATCCAACTCCACTTAGGACTGGCCGTGCCTGAGGACCAGCCGGCTGTCTTCTATCCAGGCCAAACAACCACTTGGAGCAAAGATTCCAGCAGCCACTCACTTTCCATCATCGTCTCCCAGGCCAAGTTCAAATATCCGTTGAGCTCCGAGCTCCTCCAGCCTCTTGTCTACAAATTTCCCCATGGCGTTGAAATGCTCGTAGGTTTTGTTCCCAAGCCCAAACACCTGGAAAGCAGCAGAAGATTGGTTCAGCTCAGAGGCGATCAGAAGCGTCCAAGGAATATCTCCTTGGGAATCAGGTTAATTTTGAGTTTCCCAAAGCGTTCCTCTTGTTTAGATGAGGAGGGTTCTGTCCTAAATGCCTGTCAAAACAATGCTGGACCTGAGGTTTTCTTCCTCCTTGTAAATTGGGCATGGAATACATTTTTGTGACTTCAGAAATGTTTATGAGGTCCATCTTTGAGGTGATATAAGATTTATTTATTTATCATATTTACATGGCCACCCATCTCATAAGAAATTACAGTATTGTGTTTACTGCAACCAGAGCAGCCCAGCTCTTCTGGAATCTTATTCACACACAGGAAGTCCTGTATGGGGGGGGCACACTTGGTTTCAGGGAGAAATTGATAAATATTGGATTATTTTCAAGTTTAAGGCTGCTGGAATTGGGTATGTCTAGTTAATGAAGAGAAGGACAAGGGGGGACATGATAGCAGTATTCCATTATCTCAGGGGCTGCCACAAAGAAGAGGGAGTCAAGCTATTTTCCAAAGCACCCGAAGGCAGGACAAAAAGCAACGGATAGAAATTAATCAAAAAGAGAAGCAATCTAGAACTAAGGAGAAACTTCCTGACAGTTAGAACAATTAACCAGTGGAACAACCTGCCTCCAGAAACGGTGAATGCTCCAACACTGGAAGTTTTTAAGAAGAGACTGGACAGCCATTTGTCTGAAATGGTATAGGGTTTCCTGCCTGAGCAGGGGGTTGGACTAGATGACCTCCAAGGTACCTTCCAACTTTATTATTATTATTATTATTAAGGAATTGTCCAAGAGCGTTTCCATGCCAGTCTCTCTCTCTCTCTCTCTCTCTCTCTCTCTCTCTCTCTCTCTCTCTCTCTCTCTCTCTCTCTCTCTCCCTCTCCCTCTCTCACACACGCACACGCACACGCGCACACTCACTCACTCACTCACTCTCTCCCCAACTCACCTCACAGTGTCTACTTAAACTTGGCTACTATAGGTTGCAGATGGTTGACTCAAAGACTTCAGCAAGAAAAGGGAGAAGAGTCTGAAAGGAACAGGCTATGTAGCACTACAGGCAACCAGAATGAAAGGATAGAATCCTTGAAGAGAGATTAGATGATCTTTCAAATCAAAGATGGTAATGTAACTGGAGAATCAAAGTCCATGGGGAAAGGAGAGAATGTGTATTAGGACTGAGGAGGAGAGCAAGAATACAACTTTGTGTTGCATCCAAAGCAGAAAGGTCTACCGTGTAGAGATTTAAGGTATCCTATTGTCGAAGAAGCACAAGATGAATTTTGAAAGGGAAGCAATAAAAGAAAGAAAGAAACAGCAATGGTCAAAGCAAAGGGGGGAAAAAGTTAGGTCTAATTCAGAGTTAATGACTTTATTTTCAGGTCTTTTCTTTTATTAGAATAGGGAAGGAAAAAGGACTGTAGCCATGGAAACTGAGCTGTGATTCATGCCATGCACATCTGGCTTAGGTCATTAACTCTATAGACCAGGAATATGGTATAGTTATTTGTTATGTTTATCGATGACCATTAGATGGAAGCACTAGAAAGAGCAATTAATTTGGGAGAGCTGGATTTTCATGGATGGAGGCGGACAAGAGCTTCTCAAATGGCAGGCAGAGAAGAACAGGACCTGAAAAACACTATTTATGGCTGGAAAGGAGAGAGAGAAAAATGCCTGTTTTCATGGACGCAGCCATAGGAAAATAAAGCTGGAGTAGGTAAAAAGGTAAAATAATGAGATATAGGTTTAAAGATCTCTTTGTTAGCTTTTCAGTTGCCAAGGAAAAATTGTCAGGGTTGAATCTCTCCCTCACTGCCTCTCTTCTGGCATACAGCAGCAACTCTAATGCACAGAGATGGTTAAAAAAACCAAAGAGCTCATGATGCATTTGAATATACTGAAAAGAGAGGAACAAGAGATAGAGTAGTCTGATCCCTAGAGCTCAATCATCCACAAAGTGCTCCCAAATTCAAGAACAGATCTCAGAGGAATTATATGTGTGGCTTGATTTGCTTCCTCAACTCTCAGGCCTGGCAACAGAGGGCATAGAAGCTAACTTGGCCCACGGCAGGAACTGTGTTCATCAGCTCCAAGTCTAGAATGTAACATTCACAATTTTCTTCACTCCTTGTCTGGATTCAGACAAGGGATGCAACTATGCTTGACAGCTTGAAAAATATTGTTCTTTCCACCTAACTAGCTGCGAACATGTTTAACCACAACATAGTTGGGTAGAACAAAAGCAAAATTGGAGAACTGAGCTTGCATTGTACAGCTCTCAAAACAAGTTCCGTGGAACAAATAAGAAAACTGGCAGCAGGGCAGACTTTATAGTCCCAAAGCTCCATTTGAGATAAGATAAAAAGGCACAATGTGTATGCCAAGCACCTTATGTTAGAGAGGATAGGCAGAGGTCACGGAAGAAAGCTACGGATATAACCGACTGAATGCTTGGGAGAAGGGAGTGCGGGTGTGAACACCATCCTACCGATACCTAATAACTCTCAGTAAACACAATTGCTGTAAAAATAAGAGTAGAAAGGAATTGGAAATTTTGAACATTCAACAGAACAGGAGGAGAATGGGAAAGAAGGGGGACCTTACTGATGGTCTTCAAACAAGGACTGAACAAACAAGGATATCTGGA
>NW_015387072.1:199665-247818 GCF_001527695.2 Protobothrops mucrosquamatus
TGCTTGGGAGAAGGGAGTGCGGGTGTGAACACCATCCTACCGATACCTAATAACTCTCAGTAAACACAATTGCTGTAAAAATAAGAGTAGAAAGGAATTGGAAATTTTGAACATTCAACAGAACAGGAGGAGAATGGGAAAGAAGGGGGACCTTACTGATGGTCTTCAAACAAGGACTGAACAAACAAGGATATCTGGATTGCTCTACTTAATCCATGCTGAGCAGGGAGTTAAGCTAGGTGAGGTCTAAAAATATCTTCCAACTCTGCATACATGCACTTGTGCAAGTAATAACCTTTGCCCTTTGCCCTTTGGACTTCCCTCTCTAATATGACTCTGATTCTTCTCAGATTAGAATTTGCAAAATGAGCATTCGTGTCAGGAATTGAAGATAACCATAACACTTGATCATAATAATTTTCTGGGACTACCCCCTAGCTTTCTTGAAGTGCATAAGGGATGCATCCTGGTGGGTTTTGTATATTCAGAGTTCATATCCCCACTGCAATGAAATGGTCTCAACTTCTAGGCAGCACCCTTTAGTTTCTCAAGCATCATATCCACTGTCTCCCGCCACAAGAGTAGCAGCGAAGAGATAATAATCGAAGCTCACCGCATATTTTATACCAGACAGTTTGGCATCTGTGTCTTGCAACCAGTCGTAGAAATCTTGGGCATTATCGGTGGGATCCCCTTCTCCGTAGGTGGCCATGCAGAAGATTGCCAGAGACTTTTCAATTTCCGACAAATGAGTCAGGTCCGACTATATGAGAGAGAGGGTATACAAAATAAGGAACTCAGAAACACCAGCTTTCCTTTCTATCCAGGAGAAATCCACGTCCACAATGCTAACAAGTTAAGAAAAACACTGGAGATTCTACAAGATTCACTTAGGTCAGTGGTGGCGAACCTATGGCACGGGTGCCAAAGGCGGCACTCAGAGCCCTCTCTGTGGGCACACGCACCGTCGCCCCAGTCCTAGGCCTTCAGCTGGGTTTTATAAAACCTTTTCGCTTTAGGCCTCCGCCGCCGTGTACAAAAAGAAAGGTTCAATCAATCAGTCAATTTCAACTTCTCGCGGGAAAAAAAAGATCTTGCAAAGTTGGAATTGATTGATTGGAACTTTTTAGTCCCACCCAGTCTGCCATTACCACCACAGCCATGCCCACCCAATGGGCCACACCCAACCAATGGGGCACACCCACCCGGCACCCAACGATGCATAAATGGGTTTTGGGTTGCAGTTTGGGCACTCGGTCTCTAAAAGGTTCGCCATCACTGACTTAGGTTTTCAGGTCCTGAGCAAGACTTGATAATACTTCACTCGATTCCTTTTCTTCTCACAAAAATCATCTAAATGTCATACAGTTCCAGCCATTCTTTTATTTTGGTTGTCATTATTATAATCTTAATTTTGAAAGTTTGTCAGAGCCTTTTGAGAGATGACAAGGCATTCAGCGTACAAGGCCATGCTTCGCTAAAACAGCAAGTGATAATTACACTAAATTATAACTGAATGCAGCTTTCCCCAACCTGAAGCTATCCAACTGTGCTGATTGCAATTTTCCCTGCAGGTTGAAGATAACAGTAGAACTCTTAGAAGCGTGAAGTTATAGACCCAGCCCCTGCTGTCTAAAGAAGAAGGAAAATTAAAACCTGTTTTTGTTCTTTAGATCCTGGCAGCCTAGTGCAGCTACATTGCTGCTTCCCTTCTGCTGGAGAAATTGGAGAGGCATCAGGAAGAAAAAGTTAGTAGACTCTAGCTCAGGGGTAGGCAACCTTGGCTCTTTTATGACTCGTGGACTTCAATTCCCAGAATTCCTGAGCCAGCGCAGCTGGCTCAGGAATTCTGGGAGTTGAAGTCCACGAGTCATAAAAGAGCCAAGGTTGCCTACCCCTGCTCTAGCTAGTAGAAAGCAGTGATTAGAATGAAGTATTGCAGGCTAAACACTGCTGATTGCCAGCAATTCAGTCCTGACTGACTCAAGATTGACTCAGCCTTCCATCCTTCTGAGATCGATAAAATGAGGGCCCAGATTGTCGGGGGCAACATGATGACTCTGTAAACCACTTACAGAGGAATGTAAAGCACTATGAAGCAGTGTATAAGTGCTATTGCTCTTCTTATGCAATCTTCCCCAATTCAGTTGCCGTCCTAATGTGGAGGGAACTAAAATTTATATAAATTCCTATTTTGTCAAACCACACTGGCTGGAGAATTCAGCAAGCTGGAGTCCTATCACATAGGGATAGCACCAGGTTGGGAAAGACTGAATTATTACTTATGCACATTAAGAGTTTCTCCTCCTGATGCACATCGTGAGCACTTCCTTGACTGCAATCTTCTGGTATTTAGTAAATTCGAATCTCAGCAGAGCTGGTAGGACAATGTAACCTCAAATTCAGGTGACACCAGCAAGGATTGAAAAGGGTGGAAAGACTGCCGAGAACATACCACGTCATATTCTTCTGGATCAGCAGACATGCCCCGCATCCCGTAACGATGAGCATCTTTTGAAAGGCGGTTGGCAAATTCTTCAGCAGTCCCTGTTTGAGATCCATAGAATACCACAATATTTTTTCCCTGGGAAGGAAAACAAAATATGATAAAGTAAGTTTAGCAATGACTTTGGAACTGCTCAGCTTCAATAAAGCTACTTATTCTATTTATTTATTTTATTTATTTATTTATTTTATTTATTTCATTTATACCCCACCCTTCTCCCGGAGGACTCAGGGCGGCTTACAGCCAGTTTAAAACAATCCCACATAAATACCAAATACAAATCTAAAATAATTAAGAATAAATATTTGAATTGGCCGCTCTATTAAAATTTTGTTAAAACCAATTAAAACCAATTAAAATACCCCCTAAGCCAGTCCTGCCTGCTGAAACAGCCAAGTCTTGAGGGCGCGGCGGAAGGAGGGGAGATCCGGAATCACCCGGATCTCTGGGGACAGCTCGTTCCAGAGGGTGGGCGCTCCGACAGAGAAGGCTCTCCCCCTGGGGGTCGCCAACCAACACTGTCTGGTTGGCGGCACCCTGAGGAGGCCCTCTCTGTGGGAGCGTATCGGCCGGTGGGAGGTAATCTGTGGCAGAAGGCGGTCTCGGAGGTAACCAGGTCCGATGCCATGGCGCGCTTTAAAGGTGATAATCAGCACCTTGAAGCGCACTCGGAAGACCACAGGCAGCCAGTGCAGCTCGCGCAGCAGCGGCGTTACATCCATCACCGCCCGCGCGGCCACATTCTGAACTAACTGGAGCCTCCGAGTGCTCCTCAAGGGAAGCCCCATGTAGAGAGCATTACAGTAGTTCTAGATCATAATTTCTACTTTTATCACCAACCAGGTCTGAAATCAAAACAGAAATTAATTTATTCTTCCAAAGTCTATCAGAGGGAAACATATTTACTTTTGGCACACCTTTCAGGCAAGCCAAAAATTAAGCATCTCTAGAAGACATGATAATCACCTGCTCCATGACCTCAATTACATGTGTAATTTGCATCAATGTGTTCATCAGAATGCATGTAATATCACTTGCCCTCTCTTGGGACAAAACTAGGTATTATATGAGATGGGTGAGTTTTTATTTCCCCCTTTAAATTGTGTAAGTGGAATTGTACTCCATTTGTTGTTATGAAGTTTCCTGAGGAAACGTTTCCAATTGTAAAGGTTCAAGTAGATTTCTCTGACACTAAACATCAGGGAACATATGCCTCTGCTATTTGGGACGGTTGTATAGATGTCCCATTTATATTTCTGCCAGCAACATTCTGGCTAGGGGATAAACATCAAAGCACAGAACAGGAAGGACATGCAACTCTGCACAACACACAGTTGGGATTTGGGAGGTGTGCATATCAGCCCAACTATAGCCATCTGCAACCTGTGTTTATCCATCAACCACTTTGCAGTGTAAGTATGTGGCAATACCTATATTCAGTTGCAGGCAACTCTACATAAAGCTTAAGCATGAAATCTTTCGTAAAGCTAATTAGTAACAGAACGCGTAGAGAATAGACTGAACAAGTTACAGCTAACACTTTACATGTGGTTTTTCCAGAAAAAAACAAATGCATATTCAAAAACCCTTTGCAATTCTTTGGGGAATGCTAAAATTATTGTGTTAACTGTTCTCTGTGCTTTCTTTGTCTTAAATTGTAAACAAACTAAAGGAAATGTATACTACCTACTTATCCAACAGCTTATAAACTCCTCCTTGAGAAAGTGGGAAGTCCTGGCATCTAATAAACAAACTGATCTGGTCACTCCTAAAGAAACCTATCCAGCAAATGGAGGATGAAAATAATTATAAATTATTTTCACCAATACTGGATCGGAGGAGTGGTAGTTGATTAACTCCAGGCCTATTCTCTAGATCACTGAAATCCAAACTGAAAGCAGAAATGATCTTGTCTTTCTATTGGATGACCAGAAAGGGGATAGGGATACATTATGTGAAATATCAGCTTGAAGTTCTCTTGGACTTTTTAGTAGCTTCTTTGCCACAGCAAATTGCATCCTAGATGGGCACTCGGGTTAGGATGAGGTGCGTTGTTTTAGGGCAAGTCTGTTCCTGCTGGTATGGCCAAATTCAGAGTCAGCAAACAGAAGGGAAAAAAGGAGGAGTTTAAAACGGCCAAAATCACACTGGGAGTTGCACAAAAACTATGTGAAAAGATTGCAGGAGCCAAGCTGGTTAACCCAACGCTAAAGGATCAGGCAAAGAGCCTGGGGGTATACTTCTTCTTTTTTTTAATTTAAATGTATTGTTTTATCAGAGAGAATAAAATACAGATCAGTAAAACAAAAACAAAAAAACAAAAGGAAACAAAACAAAAACATACATTCAGCCCTAAAAAAAACAGTGTACAAAAAAAGAGGAAAAAGTGGTCAATTAAATTTAACGTTTAACATGTAGGATCCACCCTGGCTGAGTGCTGAAAGAAAAGAAAAATTAATTCTCTTCCCGTTTTGCAAATATATATAGCAGCATATATCTTTGTTCTACTAGACCAGGGGTAGGCAACCTTGGCTCTTTTATGACTCATGGACTTCAACTCCCAGAATTCCTGAGCCAATTCTGGGAGTTGAAATCCATGAGTCATAAAAAAGCCAAGGTTGCCTACCCCTGTACTAGACAGTGGCTGATTTGATAGCTACAGAGCAGGTCTCTGCAGCTACTTCACTCCTGGATTAGATAAGGAGTGGCACAGAATCACCTTGAGGCTTCTTGGGATAGCATTCCTTGGCCGAGAGTGTGGGAGAGTGAATATTCAGCAAATTTCTTCTCCTGGGAATACTTCTTGTCCATAAAGCGTCTCCTAGCCTGCTTATGCTGTAAGCCACCATGAGTTTATTCTGGTTTGCATATACAGGTAGAGCTTGACTTACAATACTTCATTCAATGACCGTTCAAAGTTACAATGGCACTGAGAAGAGCGACTTACAACCGTTTTTTATACTTACAACCACTGCAGCATCCCCAACTGACTCCCATTTATGACAATTGCAGTGTCCTGGGGTCATGTGATCTCCTTTGGTGACCTTCTGACCAGCAAAGTCAAGGGGGAAGCCAGATTTGTTTAACAGCGGTGTTACTAATTTAACAAACTGCAGTGATTCACTTAACAAGCATGGCAAGATAGGTCATAAAATGGGGCAAAACTCCCTTAAGAATATCTCACTTAGCAATTCACTTAGCAACATAAGTATTGGGCTCAATTGTGGTCATAAGTCAAGGACACATTCTCTCAGTCAGTCAAGCTATTATCCAAGTTGGACAGAGACAGCATTGTAATACTGTCTGGATTATTGCATGGCATACATGGGAACATTTTCAAATCAGCCCAGAAATGCCAGTTTTAAAGTAGGGAAACCAGACTGCTGCTAATTGGGAGAGGCTAAGACAGGCTATTAAGGTGATGACTTGCCTTCTGCCCTGACTGCTAGTTTGTTTCTAAGCCCAATATAAAATGTGAGTTTTCTAGTGGCTTAGAATCCAATCAACCCAATTTTTTATCCAAGATCCTTCTACAAGGCAGGCAAAAAAAAGGATTTTCATTAGCAGCACCCCATTTTTTAAAATATCTTTCCTATCACAACTTGCATAATGCCTATTTTTTGATCTTTGTTACCAGGAAGTGTTTAAGAATTAAGTAAATTCTTGGATATTGTTTTGCTACTAGTTTTATTGTGATTTTATGCGTTTATTTTGTATGGTTTTTATTGTTCTTGGAATTTGTTATTCAAGAGCCCTGGTGGGGCAATGGTTAGAATGCAGCCTAGCAGGCTAATTCTGCTGACTGCCAACTGTCTGCAGTTTGGCAGTTCAATTCTCACCGGCTCAAGGTGGACTCAGACTTCCATCCTTTCGTGGTCAGTAAACTGAGGACCCAGATTGTTGGGGGCAAGATGCTGACTCTGTAAACCACTTAGAGAGGGTTAGGAAATATAAGCAGTGGTGGGATTCAGCCAGTTCACACCACTTCGGCAGAACTGATAGCTAATTTTTTTGTTGCCCAGGCCCAGAATGGACTTCCGGAAGCGGCATCCACACAGAGAACCGGTTGTTCACATATTTGAATCCCACCACTGAATATAAGTCTAAGACAGTGCTATTGTTATTTGTATTTTCTCTTGTAGGATTTTATTTTAATTACAAAATAATCTAAAAGAGAAAAGAAACAGAAAGAAAGATAGCAATCACATTATTATTATTATTATTATTATTATTATTATTATTATTATTATTATTATTATTATTATTATTATTATTATTATTATTATTATTATTATTATTATTATTATTATGACTTGTTGCAGCCAGCATGTGTCAGAAGGTCACAAAAAGGGATCACATGACCCTGGGACACTGTGACCATTGGAATTATGAGTCAGTTGACAAGCCTCTGAATTTTGATCATGTGACTGTGGGGATGCTTCAATGGTTGTTAAGTATAAAAAATGGTCATGTCACTTTTTTCAGTGTCATCGTAACTTTGAACAGTCACCAAATGAACTGTTGTTAAGTCGAGGACTAGCTGTAGTATTACCACTGGGTTTGTATGCCACCCAAGAAACTAGATTTTGTAGATTCTGGGCAATCCAAAAAGTTAATGTACAAATAATTAATTTCTTAGCCATATTTTATGCTAAATATATATTTTACACAAACATGACTTCTCCCAGCATGACAAGCCTTCTCCAGAGGAGGTTTTCTCTAATATTCATTATTCCCAGCCTCATGATTAAGAAGAGTAGATGCTGTACTCCAACTACATCTGGGAATCCAATACTGAAAAATATTTTCCCCAAAAAATCTACATTCTGCTGCCAGCTGGCCCTCAAAATACAGAAGAGAGGCTGAAATGGCTGGAAAAACCCGGATAACAAGCCTGTTTCAGTAAGGACTAACATGAAAATAATGAAACGAAGCTTACCGTTTTTTTCATTTTTTCAATAAAACTGTTTTCATTTGCTGACTGCCCACTATAAAAGAGAGAAGGAAAGGGTTGGTTTTGAAACGTTCACAGTTTCAGCTATGTACCAAACTATCACATTGGCTCGGCGGATTTTCCAATCTGCTACTGATCAACTTCTGTCAAAACTAAAGCTCCTATCATTTCAGTGGCATAAATAATATTATTATTTTGGGGCTATGATGATAAGCCATCATAGTTAGCAGGCACCAAGTTCAGCAAGACTGAGCTGGCAACTGCATAACGATCGGTGATGCTATTTTACCACCAGACCAAGATCAATAGTCTCTATCAGCTGCATCATAACCAATGTTTTCTGAAGTCAGAAGACTTGAGCGAGATTTCTCAACCTTGGCAACCTTAAGATTTGTGAACTTGAACTCTCAGAATTCTCAACCATAAGGTTGAGAAACATCGGCCTGGAGCATAAGTTCCTTTTCACAATCCACATGCAAGATCCTCTGTTTCACATACCCCAATTATCAGTAGAACATAAACAATGCCCAAAAGTTAATCCTTTTTCTAGCACTGCTTCCTATGGAGAATGGCTAAGTGACAGGGACAGGAAGGGGGAATCTCACTTCTTCAGACATTCATTCCCCTTTGCAGCTTGGGAAAAACATTACTGAGCTGTTAAGGATTAACAAACAACACATTCAAGAGTAGCCTGAAACACCTTAAAGCGGTGATGGTGAACGTTTTAGAGACCGAGTGCCCCAAACCCTCCCCCCGCCTCTGCTCCACCTCCTGCCCTGCCTGCTCCGCCCCCACCTGCCCCCTGTCCCGCCCACCCAAAGGGCCACGCACCGCCTCCATGGCCTGCCACAGCAGATTGCCCAGGCAGCCCTGCAGCGCCAGGGCAGTCACGCCCTCCGCCCACACCCTGCAGCATCATCTGCACGCTATGGGGTGCAAGGGTGAAGTCTTGTCCCTGCTCCCCGGCTATGTCCTTGGCTGCGCTGCTCCGTGTGGGCCATGCCCGGGGGCGACTCTCCTCCAGGGGGGCTGCTGGTGAGGAGGGGGCCACAGGGGAGGCGGGGCTGGGGCGCAGCGCGCATGCCCACAGAGAGGGCTTCGAGTGCCGCCTCTGGCACGCGTGCCATAGGTTCGCCACCACTGCCTTAAAGAATGTCCTGTTTTTCAAAGTCCATCTTTTCCAACTAGCATGTTTTATTAAAAGGCATAAACTTCTAAGAGTTTAATAAAATGTTCAGCAGGTTAGTAGTTAGTTACTACCAAACTGGGGTTTTGCCACTGTAGACTAATAAGTCTCTCCTATACATACAAACACACACACACACACCCCAGTATCTAGCCAGCAGAAGATTGTGAACGCTTTTCCAAGCGGTAACCCCAAGTTAAGCACAATGCAGCTATTCACTTTGGAGGTAACCAGATAACGAACAGAGAAGAGTTGTCTAGTCAATGACACTTGTGTGTTAGCTCTACTACCAAAACAAGTATTCCTCTCAGTCTGAATTACTTGGGAAATACAGCAAGAGGGTACTATGTGTCTATCTCTTGCTTATGGGGCTCACGGATGTTATGGGGTGAAAAAATGGGTTTTCAGTTTGATGTAGCACAGCTCTTCTGTTCTTAATGTGCTCTATTTCTGAGCTATCATTTCTTCCTTTGGTATCCTGCACGAGGCAAGTATCTTAAAGAGTTAGCTTTCAGTTGAAAAATAACTTTCCCTGACAAATAAAAATTTCTGCTTTATTTCATCTCTCCAACAGCAAGAGCTCAGTTTTACATAAGCGGGTGCGGAGGGCGGAGGAAAGAAAAACTTCCCAGCATCACCCCCCCCCCAAAATAGTGGCCTCTCGTGGCAACATCCACGTTCGTGTCAGAGCACTTTTCCTGAATCAAAGCTGCTGCCAAGCCAGTTTTTGCACTGAAAAGACTTGAAAAGCCCCTGCCCCTGTTCAGCAGACCCCCAATTCCCAAGGCCATCGTGGGCAGGCTTCCAAACCATCTAGGTTAACTTACCTCCCAGGAAAAGTCTCCTCTCCTGCCGAATATGCGCAACCCATAGTGAATTGGAAACAGCAGAGAGACACAGTATTTCACAACCCTGCAATTTCATACTGGCTGCAGACAGCTCAACTTCCCTCTGAAGCAAAGCGTCTCCAGCCTTCCTCACAGTACCCCTCTTGGACCTTCCAGTGAGCGGCCGGCCTCCTTTTGTTATAGCCCAGCAAAGCCTGCATACCAACCCCTCGAGTCAGACGGCACCAGCAGCCTGATCCTCTGGGATTCGTGCCGGCTGCTTTCAGAATTACCCAGAGGGCCCGGCACAAACCCAAGAATGTCAACATCTGGCAGCAGCCAAAAGGAATGAGAAAGAAAAAGACTTTTAAGAATGAAAATTCCCAAGGACCCTCGCACCCTCCCTCCCTACTTTTACCATTCAAGAGTGAGCAGGGGGAGCTTCTCAGCGAGAGACCTCCATTGCCTTAGCAACTGGTTTACATCATAGGTCTTTTGAAAATAAATAGAAGACTCTTTCCTTTTTTAAAAAATTTTTTGAGAAGTGCCCTTCGCTGCTGCAGAACCTCTTCGGAAAGCTACTTGGAAGTTCCGAAAGCAAGATACATAAAAGAGATCCTGTCCAAATTGTTTCCATTAGGAGTGGGAAAGAAGAAAGGTCAACATAATCAAGTCTAAACCCTTATCTATTGAATTCAAGGTCTCCTTGAAGGTAATAAAGCAGCCTTCCCACTGCCTCTTGTTTCCCACAGGCCCCTCATTCTGGAAAGTAACACAACTCCATCGAAAGGAGGAATGAGAGTTCAGCACCACCCATTAGCATTGTCTTCTTTTTTTTGCTTACAGGAAGCTTGATGCCCTCCAGATGTGTTGGGAGAAAGCTCCCATTGTTTCCCAGACTTGTGCCTTCCAGATTTGTTGGATGGCAATACAGGAGATATATAGGATCAACTCATTTGGGGGCATTTAGGAACTCAGGTCTTCAGGACCCAAAGCTCTTCTTCTCAGTCACTGGGCCAAGAAAATCATGCAAGGATTCAGGCACATTTAATCTCAAAGCTAACTCATTCTCAGGTTCTCAGAGCTAACTCATTCCCTACAGCACCACCAATGTCCCAGCATTCACAGACTCACAGAAGTGGAAAGACTCATTCAAGGCTGTGAATTTAACACTATAATCTCAGAGATGACTGGGAATAATAATATCTTTAGCCCAGGGCTTTTCAACCTTTTCACCCATTGTACCACTTTTAGGATATGGCAATATTCGAGTACCACCAGTCGCGTAGCAAAGTGTCAAAAACTTGATGACCAAAAAAAAAAAAAAAGGAAAAAAGTGATAAAGTACAGGTAGTCCTCGACTTACAACAGCTCGCTTAGTGACTGTTTGAAGTTATAATGGCACTGAAAAAAGTGCCCCCCAAGCCACAGCCGAGCAAGACACCTGCCTGCCCACCCAGCGGCGCTCTTCCTCCTGTCCAAGGTTTTCATTGCTGTGAGCATTTCTGTTGAGGATTGGCAGTGGGGGTGGGGTAGGGGTGTGGTTGGTTTTTATTCCCCCCGTCTGCTGGGTGGTTGCAGCAGGTTTTGGTCACTTCACATGACCCTGGGACACTGTGACGGTCATAAATATGAATCAGTTGCCAAGCATCTGAATGTAAATCACAAGACCCTGGAGATGCTGCAATATTCCAGCTGATCGGTGCTTCTTCTGGGCTCAGCAGAAGTGCCAGGATCAGTGCTGCTTTCCAGCTGATTGGTGCTTCTTCAGGGCTCAGCAGAAGCACCAGGATCAGCGCCGAGCTCCAGCTGGAGCCTGGCGCTCATCCTGGCATTTCCACTGAGCCCTGATAGCCCCAAAGAAGCGCCGATCAGCTGGAAAGCGGCACTGATCCTGGCGCTTCCGCTGAGCCCTGACAGCCCTGCAGCTCCAGCCATCTCTCGCTCAGGCTTGTGTGGTGCTGCCACCGGTTCAGCTCATTCCTCTCCCCCGCTACCACTTTTCTAGGACGGTCGCGTACCACCTGCCAGGTGCCAATGTACCACAGGTGGTACCCGTACCATTGGTTGAAAATCCCTGCTTTAGCCCAATGCCTAGATCAGAACACCGGATGTGCCATTTAGACCATTGAGCCCCATCTGTCAGCTTAATAACAGGTTCCATTAGTAAAACATCCTGACCCTGAGGAAATTATTTCTAATATTCAGCAAAAAATGACTATCTTGGGATATATTAACAGGAACACAGAATAGAGATCATAAAAAGTAATGGTTCCAGTTCCACCCTCCCTTGGTCAGACCCCACTGAAATCCTATATCCAACTCTGGGCAGCTTTCAATTTGACATAGTTTGACAGTGTCAATTTGAAGCAAGTTCAGAGAACGGATTTTACAATGGTGAAGAATCTGTAAACTAAGCTCTATTAGGAGCAGTTAAAGCAGGGGTTCCCAACCAGGGGTGTGAGAGGATATTCCAGGAGGTGTGAAAACTTGGGTTTTCAAAATTATAGTGTATATGCATAATTCGTCGGCTGTTATTTTGAACTTTTGTAAGGGGTGTGAGAATATATCAGAAGTGTTCTAGGGATGTGGGGTATAGAAAAGGTTGGGAGCCGCTGAGTTAAAGGATCTTAGGGTGTTTAACCTACAGAAGAAACAAGTGGAGATAGAATCTAGTCTTCAAGTATCTGAAGGATTGACATAGAAGAGGGACAAAATTTATTCCCTATTGCCCCAGGCAACAAGTTACAAATACAAGGAAGTCAATTTAGACTAGACATCAAGAGAAATTTCCAGATTGCATGAGTTGTCAACCTGTGGAACAGGCTATACATGAAGTCAAGAGTTCTTTGATCGAGGTCTTGATACAGAGGCCAGTCAATCAATTCTGAAAAGGGCTTTAGCATATTTGCATGGAAGAGCAAGTTGACCTAAGGTCCCTTCCAACTCTATTGTTATATGATATCTTCCCTCAGTCATATTTTTTTAAGGCTAAACATTCACAGTTCCCTCATTTTTTCCTCCTAGGACTTAGTACCCAGTTGACACACAATCCTTGAGGCCTTAATTGTCCTAGTTGGAATCATCAGAATGTGGTGTCCCAAACTGGAAACAATATTTGGGAATGATTCCAAACAATGCACAATATTTTGGAAGTATGGCTACTAATCATGTTGGCAGTTTTAACCCAATTCAGGTGGAAGATGATCTTTATTAAAATTATAGTAAAAGGTAGGAAATAGAAAGAATTTTTTTTTCAAAAATTATAATGAGCTCTCCTATAAACTGATCAAGAAAAACAATACTATTTTAACAGCAAAGCTTCTGCTGCCAAGATTCTGGTCCTCTCTGTACCTTTAAACAAGCTCTCTCTCTCTCCACTCCCCCTCCCCCCCCACCCAGATACAATTAACATAGTTAAGCTTATGTTATTAAGAATATGCTTTTTAATTAGTTTTTTCAATACAGTAACACACAAAGTAGGGAAAGCTGATCCAACCAAATAGGGTACATGTTTATTAGTTGAAATTAACTTTTTTCCTCAAAAGGTTCCAGTCTCTTGTTGATTCCAACTTTGGAGTAATTACTTGCACATTAAACCAATGCAGGGAGTACTGATCTAATGTCCTACAGAAGGACTCAGATTTGGGGAAAGCAGATACCCAACATTTTTCCCCGTCTATTTTTAAAAGACTTTTGTTCATTGTGGATAAAATGGAAATGCATAATGGATAACATGGAAATAGCCTCATCAGCATAGGCATTTGTTTCTAATCACAATGACACCAATATGCAAGAGGTAATTCAAACAGAACTACAGCAGTCTTCTCCTACCTGGTGAGCCCGAAAGATGACCTGGACAATATACTTTCTAGCCAATCAGATCATTTTTCTAGGACAGGGATGGGCAATACATAACTGCAGCATACAAACACCATAAAATAATACACTAAGATATTGCAAAAAAAAAAAAAAAATACTCCAAGGAGACCATATTTTCAGTGCAGGCTAAATCCTTAATGAATTCAAGCTGCTCAAATCCAGCACTCAATTCTTAGAAGCTAAACAGATGTGAGAGAATCCTACTGCATCCACCACCCCAGAAAGCCAGGTCTCTTTAAGTCAGTGGTTCTCAACCTTTTTAATGCCGCGACCCCAACCGGTCGTAAGTCGAGGACTAAACCAATCGTAAGTCGAGGACTAAACCGGTCGTAAGTCGAGGACTAAACTGGTCTAAGTCGAGGACTACCCAACCGGTTGTAAGTCGAGGACTTTCCCTGCCCGGGAGCGCCGCGCATGCTTGGTTCCGCCCCCTGTGCCGGCCGAGGCGTAGCTGGCAAATGGCAGAGACGGAGCAGGCCAACCACCAGCTGGCCCAGCCCAAGGGAGGTAAGGCACCCGCTGGAAAAGGGGAAAAATGGCGGACAAAAAAAATGGCGGACAAAAAAAATGGCGGACAGCCTTGCTTGGCAACCCCCGTGAAATGGTCGATCGACCCCAAATGGGGTCCCGACCCACAGGTTGAGAACCACTGCTTTAAGTGCTCCTGACTGTCCAACCACTTACGTTGCTCCTCCTGTTGGTGTCTGGATTTTTGAAAACTCTGGGATCTCCTCTTTCTTCTTACGGAAGAAAAACCAGTAGGTCAGGAGACCAATGACAATGGAGAAGAGGAAGACGTCAATCATGCTGAAAGCAACTGAAGCCTCTGGACTCTTTACAGAGGAGGGTTCTTCTTTAGATGTTGCTGTCCCCATGGAGATGAAAACTAAATGGAAATAAAAAAAGAACATGTCACATACACTGCTACAGCTTTGAATATCAGCAATCTGGAATCTTCTGGAGCCAAAAACCAGGGCAAAAGAAGGAAGGCTTCAATCTGGGAGTGACAGGAGATCGTCCCAGATTAAGTAGAATAAACCAGATTAGCACTCAACAGAGACAATTTTTTGAAGAAAGTAACCATAGCCACATACCACAAAACCTACAAAAAATATATTTCATTTTGCACCCAGGAGACCTGGCTTGAAATTTGATAGGAACCATCAACCTGATCACTCCCATAAGTTTCATAATGTTCATGTAAAAGGAGCTTGCCAGCAAAATGATCTCTACCCCAGAAAGAAGATAAATATTGCATACTTGTATCCCTCTCTCTTTCTAGCACTACCGAAAGAAATTATTACCTATTAAATTATTTTTCACCTGCCTTCCTTATAGACCAGTCCAGGCATGCAACTAATTAAATAAAGAGATATAGCATACTTTACACCTTGCCACCTCCTTAAAACAAAAGCTTATGTTCTTCTTAGTTCTTTTTGGAAGGACTAAGCATGCCGATGGTGTTGCAAAAGATGGAAAAACAATATATCAGGCCAACATTCAAATCCACCCGCGATTATGGATGATCACGGGAAATTTGGGACCTGTTGCTTTCTCTGAGCAAAACCCGCCTAGCAGGGTTTTTACTGCAAAGAAAATCTGGAATGACAAGTAACATGTCACCACTTGAGTCTCTGAAGGAAAGGTGAGACCTAAATCCAATGAATAATAAGTTCCAACAAATAAAAAGCTACTATTTCATGTTACATACAGACATTTTCAACCTCTTACTGAACGTTTGAAGTATCCTTAAGGTGAGATCTTGGCAAGCACCTATAAACATATTTTTTGGAAAGCATTGCTCTTCCAGATTTGATTTGTCAGTTGAGCCTGCTGTCATGTCCAGGCCCATCCCTTCTTAGCTTCCAAGATCAAAGGAAATTGGCCAGGTTCCGCCATCTTCTTATATCACATAATATAAGTGTAAGAGTTTTATATCACGCAATGTAAGAAGATACCAAAACATTTTTTTTAAATGTGGCTTCTGAATACAAGAACAATGTTATTTCTTTTTGCAGTTTGAATGAGTGAAATGAATGTTTGGAAAACATAAGAGTTGTAATCAGATATACAGAAAACCAAGGTTTTTGTCTTTAAGACATGTGACTCCTAACTAGTTATTGGCCAATACCAATTGCAGCAAAACAAAATGTGATTGGTTTATAGCTTTGCATGTTGTGTGAGCTCAGTCACAGTGATTAATAAACTATGATTAATGCCTTTGCATGCTACCTGGATCTAGCCAGATGTAGCTAAGAAATTATGACAAAAAACCCGGTTCTCTATCTGGCCACATTTTTAACTTTTCCAAATATTCATTTCATTTCATTCAAACTGCAAAAAAGAAACAACACTTTTCTTGTATTGAGAAGCCACATTTTAAAAAAGAAAGAATAAATGGCCATTAATGGTATCAAAGGCTCTGACAATAACAGAGTGACATAACCAGCTGGTTTTTTTTGAGAGGTGGAAGTGTTGAGGCTTAAACAGGCTTCATACCTGTACTCATAACTCACTTTGGTTTCCCTAAGAGCTGAAATTCAACTCATCAAGTACATGATGCAAGTGATAGCATGCCAGGGAACAAACAGTTTAAGTTGAAAGTTCTGAAACCTACTCATTATCTGAGCCTTATTAGCTTAATTACAATTCTTATCATGCATTAATTTATTGGGTTCTTGATGTTCTTAAAATCTGGTTAACAAGAAGAAGAAAATCAAGCACCCAATGGTTCAGCCTTTACTTACGTACAGTATATTCTCCGCTATTGCATCAGTTTATGGCTGAATGGCCCAAGACAACACCTGACTTTGTGTGGTGCATTATATACTCCAACCATGTATAGGCCCAGGATAAATGGACAGATGAATGATAGAACTCAAGCTGTTCGAGATGCAAAAGATGGGAGATGAGAAATTTTGGCAGACAGGTCAACCTGAGGAGCACCATCTCTGTCTTGGAACACAGCCATATTGATAATGCAACATGACATATTTCCAGGGATGCTAAATATCACATTTATAACACAGGAGGGCATTTTCAGACAATACAAACAAATATTAAGCCAAAGCGCAACTTAATCTTCAGCCATTTCAACCTTCCTCTGCAAAAAAAAAATATCTCCATGACTTCACTCTTTTGCTGACCACAGTTTACTTTGTCAACAGTAACAATGATCAAGTCAAGGAAATAGTGGAATAGAACATTATATATAGAATAGAATAGAATAGAATAGAATAGAATAGAATAGAATAGAATAGAATAGAATAGAAATAGAAGCTGGAAGGGACCTTGAAGATCTTCTAGTCCAGCCCCCACTCAAGCAGGAGAACCTATACCATCTCAGATAAGTGACTGTCCAGTCTCTTCTTAAAAACCTCCAGTGATGGAGCGCCCATGATTTCTGAAAGCAAGCTGTTCCACTGGTTAATTGTCCTCACTGTTAGAAAGTTTCTCCTTAATTCCAGGTTGCTTCTCTCTTTGATCAGTTTCCAACCATTGTTTCTTGTCCTGCCTTCTGGTGCTTTGGAGAATAATTTGACCCCCTCTTCTTTGTGCCAGCCCCTCAATTGCTATCATGTCACCCTTATTTCTTCTTTTCTTTAGATAGCCAAACCCAAGTCCTGCAGCTGTTCTTCATATGTTTTAGTCTCCAGGCCTTTGATCATCTTAGTTGCTCTTCTCTGAACATTTTCCAAGGTCTCAACATCTTTTTTGTAGTATGGTGACCAAAACTGGTTGCAGTATTCCAGGTGTGGTCTTACTAGGGTTTTATAAAGTGGTCCTAATACTTCTCGTGATCTTGATTCTATGCCTCTGTTTATACAGCCCAGGATTGTATTGTATTTTTTCAGCATGATCTCCAAATCCTACAGTGAAGCCCACCAACACTGGTAACCATAACAACACATGCTTGACAATAGTCACCAGGATCACCATGACAACTTTGAATTTAAATCTAGCAAATCACCTCTGATAGTAAGAAGCTGCAATATATTTTGCCTTTAGAGGAGGATAAAAGGAGAGAGAAACCTTGTCTGGCTTTTGAAGCCAGAAAACTAAGGTACCAGATTGCTTTCCAACACCAAATCATTAACACTACCTTGAAGTGGGAAACCATCCCAGCTTTTTTAACCGTCTGTCACAGCCTCGCCTACTATACCTACTACATCTCTCCTACTCCTAAGTCCAATCTATCCTTGGTTTTTGCTTCCCATAGTACCAACTATACACCATGACAGTAGACCACCTGTTGACATAAATCTATGGCCTTCCTTCTCTTCCATAGCCGTGAGCTTGCAAGAAAATGAGAATCTTCATAGGGAACCATGATCATATCTGACAACAGCAAATTACATACTTTTCTCTCTGTAAAGAATTGCTTCCTATAAATTCTTGGCTGTTGCACATACCTTATTATGCAACCTTTGAGCAAGGTAGCTTGAGGATTAACTACCCTTCACTAAGATGAATGGTGAGAATAATAGCATTTACATTCCTTTAGATCCGTGATGGCGAACCTTTCAGAGACTGACTGCCCAAACAGCAATCCAAAACCCACTTATGCATCGTTGGGTGCTGGGTGGGTGTGGCCCATTGGGTGGGTGTGGCCCATTGGGTGGGTGTGGCCCATTGGTAACGGCAGACTGGGTGGGACTAAAAAGTTCAATCAATCAATTCCAACTTTGCAAGATCTTTTTTTTCCCCGCGAGAAGTTGAAATTGACTGGTTGAACCTTTTTTCTTTTTTGCACACGGCGGCGGAGGCCTAAAGCGAAAAGGTTTTATAAAACCCAGCTGAAGGCCTAGGACAACGGCGTGTGTGCCCACAGAGAGGGCTCTGAGTGCCGCCTCTGGCACCCGTGCCATAGGTTCGCCACCACTGCTTTAGATCAAACATCAAGCTAGGTGGCAGAATTTTAGAATACGCTATTGTCTGGACAGTAGCCAAAAGTATCTGTGACATATGAAAAGCAGCAGCAAAGGCTCTTGGGTGCCGTTGGACAACCAGCAGAGCACCTCAAACATTAGGAATAAGTAACAAATATACAATAAATGAAAACAAACAATTCTGATCCCTGATTGGTAGCCAAGAAGTTATTGTCCATCAAACTTTTGAAGGGAAAGAACATACTTGGGCAAAAAAAAATCCACTTGCTTTTCAGCAGGCGATTCAAGGATGAATCTGGCATTTCCAGCCAAAGGTCCTTGAAAATTAAACAAAAGATCTTTCTGAGATACTGGAGGAAACCCAGTGAAAACCAAGCAGGGACAGCAAACATTTCCCAGGAATTGATGAACTACAATTCCTGGGTCTCTTGTTATTGGCCAGCTGGCCGAGGGTGATCCAGCAATTCTGGAGGGCCAGTTCATCCTGGAACAAAGAATACTGTACTGGGCTAGATCATAGGTGAGCAAATAGCATTCTCTCAGTCTTGAAGCTCCTCAAGTTTATTCTGACAAAGTCTGGCAGTAAAGCAAAGAATACTGGCAGTGCAATTCTTGGTGGCAAATCCATTTTGGAAAGAGAGAAACCTTTTGATTGACTCCAATCATATTAAAAAGCATAGCTCTTGATCAAAAATGTCACCCAACCTTCCACTAGATGTTTATCAAAAAATGTCTATAGCTAGCTTCTTACACTCAAGGAATGTCCAGATAGTATTAGGGGTGGGGAAGATATTCATCAATTCTTGAGGAGAGAGCAATACTGTTTTATCTAGTTCAAAAACACAAGTAGCTTTACCAGTTCAAATCCTGACTTACTTCGCTAAAGCATTTGATTGCTAGGGTGATTTTAATATCTGAATCAAATTAACCATATGCTCTTTCACAAAAGCAATACTTTCAATCCCATCAATCAAAGACCCAACAAGCCCATTTGAAACCATGCTGAGTTAGCCTTGTTTTAACCTGGGAACCTTTCCCCTCCTGGCCCCAGCTTAACTCTTCGTGTAAACTGAAACCATACAGTTAGTTAAGCAAACTTACAACATGTATTTATACAGTAATCGGGTTAAGCTGAATGCATAAACACTACTAAACAATTTTTATTAATATCTTATTTATTACACACTTTACCAGAATATGGTGCAGAACTACAAGTGTCATGGTTCCAACAGATGAAACTCTTCAAAGAACTTTGAGGCATTGTTTACCTTAAAGAATCTTTATTAGAGAAGCATAACTTGTAAGATGTAACCACAGTGACTGATACATATCAGTTATGGTAGTGGAGCACCCACACTCTTTGGGGGACTTCAATCTGCAAGCCTCCAGAGGCTTGGGTAAACTTTGGGAGTTCATGTCCTCTATGATGACAATGGTTTGTCTTAGACTATCTCAGTTCCAATGCACATGGGCATTCATACTCTCATTTTTGTCTGAGCAGCTATTGAACGATCTTGAGATGGAGGAATTTTCCTGGTCCTTTGCCACAGTCAGATCATATCCTAGTCTGATTTATGATGGTGGCCTCCCAGAACCTCTGTAAGGCAACAGAAACAATTTGGGCAGTGTCTCTCAACCCTAATGGATTTTCAGAAGGTATGTGGGATCTTCCCAGCTCTCTGACAGGCAGTTCTGTTCAGCAGCCAATAAGCAGTTGGTAGCAGGAAGCGAGCCAGGCCTACTGTTGCTCCAAAGCGGACTCTTTCTGGACCCCATCCCAGATGGCACCATGGTTTTAGTAAAGCCCTTCAGGAGGTGAAGTGCCAGGAACAACACATGGAGCACCAGTGGAGGAAGTCTAGTAGCAAATCTGACTGAGCAAATGTATTTGCCCATATTTAGCCTACATGTGACAATAAGGGAGGCAAAGTGTCCTTACTGTATGAGACATCTGCTGTCCAGTAGCCCTGTTGGAAAGGAAACAATCCTGTAAAGTCCCACCCAGCTGTTGTGTTCAGTTTGCACAACATTTTATTGATAAAGTACTGGGATTCACTGTAATGTGGATGGAGTCTTTACTGATGACTGGGGCATCATCTTGCCTTGTAGCTTCTCAGCTACTTCTATGTGGGTACTGCAAAGTTCTTGTCTCTCTTCATTGGTCATCTGTCAGTGGAGGGTGAGGTATCTTCCGTACATAGTCTATATGGAGCTGCCTTTCAAGATTACTCAGAAGCTTCAATTATTGCTGCCTCCAAATGTTATATTGCACTATGTTTTATTTATTTGTTCTTTAAATCTTTCCTTTTCTCTCAGGTCTTCAATTCTTGTAGCCAATCTCAGTCCATTTGCATGGGAAACCCCTTTGTTATTAATAATAATATGTTCATTTCACCACAAGGCAACTCTTTATAGACTTGTAAATAGGCTTCCCCCATCCACTCTCACACTCATAGAGCTGGTTTGTGGAGTTCTGCACTGGGGCTGCTCCATGTAGTGCAGAGGTCCCCAACCTTTTGGGCACCAGGGACCAGTTCCATGGAGAAAGGTTTTTCCACAGACCGGAGAGTGTGTGGTTTTGTGTGCTGACTGCATCCCACCCACACACATGCTTGCTTTCAGTTCCCTTTTTATAAAGCAAACTCTTCCAATTAAGAAGAGAGTTGGGCTGTAACATCAAAACTCTAGGAAGAAAAACTGCCTACTCACTCAAGATGGGGAATTCATTCTTCTGCACACCTCTAAAGAAGGGAGCCAGGATACATATGGGATCATCTGTCTCCACTGGCTTCAGCCTACCTCACCAGAACTAGCAATCGGAGTGTGCTACACTTCCCTTCTGGGGAACAACATCATGCTACTAGATCTAAAAGACTCATTTCTTTGTACCGTAGCAGACCTTGTTTTGTGGAATAGTCTACCCATTAAGTTCAGATGCCCTCAACTGTGTTGGTCTTGTACAGGTAGTCCTTGAGTTACGACCTTAATGGAGTCTGCCCATTACAGATATAAGTCCTAATAGTCATAAGATTGGTCAGTCATATGACTGACACAATTTTATGACTTTTTTGCAGTGGTAATTAAGCAAATCACTGCAGTGATCTAGTGAACCTATTGTTCACTATGGCACATCTTGCTGAAAACAAGAAGTGCAATTCTTTGGCAAAACCATTGTAAAATGCGGTCATGTGACTGCAGGATAATGCAAACAGCTGTAAATGCAGCCATGTTGCATAGTAATGTGACCAATTTTTTTTGCGCGGGGGGGGGAGACCATCAGAACTTTGGATTCAGACTGTAAATCCCCTTTTCAGGTCGGTTGTAATTTTGAATGGCTGTTAGGCAACTGGTCATAAGTCAAGGACTACCTATACCTTAAAACAGTGGTGGTGAACCTATGGCACGGGTGCCAGAGGCGGCACTCAGAGCCCTCTCTGTGGGCACATGCGGCGTCGCCCCAGTCCTCGGCCTTCATCTGGGTTTTATAAAACCTTTTCGCTTTAGGCCTCTGCCGACGTGTGCAAAAAAAAAGGTTCAATCAATCAGTCAGTTTCAGCTTCTCGCGGGGAAAAAAAGATCTCGCAAAGTTGGAATTGATTGATTGAACTTTTTAGTCCCACCCAGTCTGCCGTTACCACCGCAGCCACGCCCACCCAATTGGCCACACCCAGCCGATGGGCCACACCCACCTGGCACTCGACAATGCATGTGGGTTTTGGGTTGCAGTTTGGGCCCTCGGTCTCTAAAAGGTTCACCATCACTGCCTTAAAACAAGGGTCCCCAACCTTGGCCACTTTATGACTTGTGGACTTCAACTCCCAGAATTCCTCAGCCAGCATGGTTGGGGACCTCTGCCTTAAAATACTTGGATCTTTCCTCAGGCTTTAAGGCCAAGATGTCAGTAGAGCTCAGTTTGTGTATTTTGTCTTGCATTGGTTGATTCAGGAATGTTTTTAACCAGGAATCTTTTACTGTCCTTTTTACATCTATGTTTTTGGTTTTATGCCTTTATTAATCACTCAGAGTTATTTGATCAAGATAGGTAGACATATCAATCTACAGAATACATAAATAATGTTCTGGGTAAAATTCAAAACGTTGATTTTACTTATTTATTTAAAAGACTTACATGGCCATCCATCTCAGGGCATGACTCTAGAGTCACCTTGAAGCAAGATGGGTAGAAAATAAATTTAATAAATAAGAAACAAATAAATAGATGGCTAACTATAGTATAAAATAATTTTGACCTATAAAGCACTACATGGCATGGCAGTGGGGTACCTTAAGACCACCTGTACCAAGTGGTTTCTACCTATCATTTATCAGTAAGCTGATAGTCCCTTTCCCAAGTGGAGATTTTGGTAAAGAAGTCAAAGTTTCTCATTGACATTTTCCATCCTTTGTATCAACCTCTCTGCAGATTCAGAGACGGTCTTAGTTTGTGATTTTTAGGAAAGCCTTGAAAATAGAGCTATTCAGAAGGGCAATTGGTAGTTGTGGAATGCCTTTTAATGAAATGTTAACAGTTGGGCTGAAGTTTGATTTACTTGGCTATTAACTTTTGTACAGCATGTTAATTTATTGGTGTTATGTTGTATTTATCCAAATTATACACTGCCAGGTACTCGTGATGTGTGATGGTAAATAGGATATAAATAAGGAAGCCGAAATCGATTTACAGTTTTAGCAAATTGTGTGAACCTGGTTTCTTTGTTCAGCTATTTTCTCCAAGCTAGGTGCCATGATTCAATACATCTGAAGGAACCAATATTGCCAGCCAGCTCATCACCAGAAGTCACAATATCCTGTGCTAGTCACATTGCAAGACTGGGTGCTTCAACAAGGAAATCCTTCCCATACTGTTGTTTGGAGAAGCACAGTTTTTATTACAGTGTGCAAGAAATCCTCCCTCTTACAACATCATCTTTTGTTTGAAGATTAATCTTAGATCCCACTTCAAATGGCCTTCAGTGCCAAGTGTCTTACACAACAGGATTAAAAACTGGCTCTTTTGCCTATTTGCGTAGCAAAAGGTGGGGGAAGTCATTTTTGGTTTTAAAAAACGATGAGCAATGAGGGAAACATGCTGCAATGGTCTCCAGCAAGCTGACTTGACAGGAAGGGGTGCTCACAGTGAGTCTAGTTCAAGTGACATTTAACCCACTGCCATAGACAAGACCTTTGCCCAAGTGTTCCTGAATAATCAGGTTTGTAGACTTTCCTTAGCTTTGCAAGCAGTAGTAAAAAAAAAAAAAAAAGAGGGAGAGAACAAACTAAAGTAACCCGATTTAAAATGAGTACTACTGATCTCTGCAATTATTTCTTAGTGCAAGTGTGGGAAACTCTTCGCCAGGAAGTGTTGGGGGGGTTTGTTTTAATTTAACTGAAGAGTCTATTTGCCTATAGTTTAGTGAAATAAAAATCATACAATAGTTAGATAAGATCCAGCATGCTAGCTGTAGGATTATCTGGACATGTTGTGATTACACTAAGATCTATCATTTGCACCACACACCTAATTTAATTACTGAGAACACTTTTGGGGGTGTTTGCAAAGTACACAGAAACAAAAACTAGCCAGCCAACCTGAGATTACTTAATAAACCACACTGAAAGTGGCAATTAAGACTAATAGCAGACATCCATCCCCACCCCTGCGTATCCTGCTCCCTCTCCACCATCTTTTAATACAAATCACTATACTTTCACTGTTTTTTGTTTCATTCCTTTTACTGGAGGCATGGTGGCTCAGTGGATGGCAAATAAATAAATACATGGATACATAGCCACAAAAAACAAATATAAAATCAAAATTCCCACTAACCAAGCTTGGCAACATTGCACGAAACTCAGACACCAGACCTTTATTCAACCAATTTAAGCACATTTTACAAACCAAGTCTTACGGTCACTCAGAAATAAACTTGACATTTACTTATTAAGACCTGATGCAAGCAATACAGGTAGTCCTCAACTTACAACCATAACAGAGTCCGCCCATTACAAGTTGTGACAGTTACAAAATGGATCATCGTATAACTCAGTGGTCCCCAACCTTTTGAGCAGCAGGGACCAGTTCCATGGAGAAAGGTTTTTACGTGGACCAGAGGGAGCGTGGTTTTGTATGCTGCCTGCATCCCGCAGATGGGGTTTCACTTGTTTGAAGTGGCCTGGTTGCTGGCATGCCACAGACCTAGGATTGGGAACCTCTGTTGTAACTGACCTGATTTTACTACCTTTATTGCAACAGTCATTAAGCAAATCATTATGGTCATTAAGTGAATTTGCAGTTATTAAGCAAGTCCACTGTTTGCTAGGATGTTTTTGGCAAAACTATCATAAATCATGCATACATGATTATGGGACACTACAAACAGCCGTAAACGTGGGCTGGTAGCCCAGCACTTGAAATGCAGACATAAGACTGGGGGGGGGAGCAGGGGGAGCAGCCAATGTAACTTTGGAACAGGGTTGTCAATATATATATGATATATATATATGATAAAAAATCCTCGAACTCTGGGAAGGATATAAACCAGTTGTTTATTGTTAAAAAACTAAAACAATAAAAACAACTATTTACAATACTGAAAACAACCTAAGCTTTCGCTGGTCCACTGCCAGCATCATCAGAGTGAGTGTCAGGGGGGTGGGGAGTTTTCTTATAAACCTTGCTAACTCAGTTTCTTGCTCATTGACCGTGTGATAGGGCCGTCTGTCCTAATTGACTGTAATTGCCTTGGGGGGGGTCTGCCGTAATACTAACTAACTGATTTAAGTCATAAGTCAAGGACTACCTGTAAACATTACTCCAGAACTCTTAGGAGCCATGAAGAACAAGGTGCAGCCATGGGTTTCATTCTTTATAAAGGGCAGTTCTCATCTTGCTTAAACTCATTTTCCTATAGAAATGGGAATATAAAATAGCTGCTCCCTAATCCTTTATTCTGCATTAATGCTGGCTTTTTCCAACCTGGTGCCTTCTCTATGTACAGAACTACACTACCAACAGCTACGTACAGAACTACACCTACAGCCTACAAAGACATAGGTATCAGGATAGCTAAGTAAGGCAGAATTCTCAATCAAACAGCAAACCAGCCACAATTATTTGAGTTCAACACAATATCCCCAAACCAACTCTCATTAGTATAAAGTTTGAAACAAAATATTGAATGACCTTAACCACTCACTTTCTGGTCTACACAAGGAAACAGAGTAGGCCAAAACTGTGTGGCATAGTTTGTGATACATCCAAGCTATGGAACCTATCCAGTTAAGTCACAATAGGGTCTATTATATTAATAAATTAAGTGTTTTATTAACAAAACCTGGGTTTAAGTTTATGACCTAAAGAGGCCAATTATTTCCATGAGCCTAACCATCCAGAGACCTAGAGTATTTAATAAGCAAAATAATAAAGCACTGAAGTCTTCCCACACTCCACTCTAGGAAGCTATTCCAAAGCATATGCTCCCAAGGGTTCAAGCACAGCCAAGAGAAGGGTTCAATAGGGTCATTGCAAATCGCATTCACATACATTCATGTTGCTGACTAAGCAGGGCACAAGTGAACATCATCTGGGGCAGGGGTAGGCAACCTTGGCTCTTTCATGACTCGTGGACTTCAACTCCCAGAATTCCTGAGCCAGCCATGCTGAGGGGAAAGGGAGAGGTTTCCAAGCTGAGCCATGCTGGCTCAGGAATTCTGGGAGTTGAAGTCCACGACTCATAAAAGAGCCAAGGTTGCCCACCCCTGTTCTAGATGCTGCATTAAATCTCTGCTGCGAATCCCAAGAGTGGTGATCCCACAGGTGTTCTTCTGATTTGCTGGTAGACTGAAAATAAATAGTGAGGCCGGGTTCAAGAGGTTCATGATTCTGGGTATTTCAATCTTTGGCTAAAGGTAATCCTTGACTTACAACAGTTCATTTAGTGACCGTTCAAAGTTACAACAGCACTGAAAAATGTGACTTATGACCATTTTTCACAGTTATGACCTCTTTGCAGCATCCCCATGGTCAAATGATCAAAGTTCAGATGCTTGGCAACTGGTTCGTATTTATGACCGTTGCAGCATCCTGGGGTCATGTGATCCCCTTTCCCAACCTTCTGACAAAGTCAATGGGGAAGCCAGATTTACTTGACAACTGGGTTACTAACTTAAGAACTGCAGTAATTCACTTAACAACGGTGGCAAGAAAGGTCGTAAAATGGGGCAAAACTCACTTAAGAAATACCTCATTTAACAGAAATGTTGGACTCAATGTGATTGTAGTAGAGGACTACTTGTATTTGGCTAAGTCAGTTGTGTTGCGTAATGCTGCTGCCGTGGATACTTTGCTGGTTCTGGATCTATGAATGTAAGTTGTTGCCAAAGAACTTACAAAAAAAGCTGCAATGTCTCTCCCTCTGAAACTAGTTAATGGTGGACAGGATAGCATGACATTAAGTGGACAAAAAGCTGGCTCAAAAAATCATACTTGGTGCCTGCCATACCAATATATTTTCATCAGATTGAAGAAGGTATTAACTGGAATGTCACAAGAATCAGTCCTCAGTCTTCTATTCTTCACTACTTTCTTAAACATTGAATTATGAGAGAGAATGTTTATCAAATTTGTAAATGATACAAAATCGGTGGGTCAGCTAACACCTTAGAGCAGTGGTTCTCAACCTGTGGGTCGGGACCCCATTTGGGGTCGATCGACCATTTCACGGGGGTCGCCAAGCAAGGCTGTCCGCCATTTTTTTTGTCCTTTTTTTTTGTCCGCCATTTTTTTCCCCTTTTCTGGCGGGTGCCTTACCTCCCTTGGGCTGGGCCAGCTGGTGGTCGGCCTGCTCCGTCTCTGCCGCTTGCCAGCTACGCCTCGGCCGGCGCAGGGGGCGGAACCACGCATGCACGGCGCTCCCGGGCAGGGAAAGTCCTCGACTTACGACCGGTTGGGTAGTCCTCGACTTACGACCGGTTTAGTCCTCGACTTATGACCGGTTTAGTCCTTGACTTACGACCGGTTGGGATCGCGGCATTAAAAAGGTTGAGAACCACTGCCTTAGAGAGGCAAAATTCAAAGTAGTCTTAATTCACTAGACAAATGGGTTGAAAGTAATCAAAGTGAAACAAAAACAAATGCAAAGTTGTTAATATAGGAAACACAAGAAAATCCTCATGTATACAATGGGAGAAACCTGCCTTGCTGATAGTTCTTGCAAAAAAAAGAGTATGAGTCAGAAACATGATGTGATTTAAAAGAAGACAAATATAACTATAAGCCATATTAAGAGAGGGGTAAATTTACAACTGCCCAGAGTTGCTAAGAGTGAGGTAGCATATCAATTTATTTATTTTTTTACTCAATTCTGCTTTGGTCAAGTACTGGGTCCAATTCTGGGCACACTTGAGGAAGAATTCAGAAAAATCATAGCAGGTTCAGAGATCAGAGCAAAAATGATCAAGGCACTAGAAAGCAAACTTTAAGAAGAAAGCTAGGCCTTGAGAAAAGCCATCCAAGGAGAGAAATGACAGCACTCTTCAAATACTGAAAGAATGCCATAAATGAAAATATTAAAATGTATTGACTTTCCTTCAAGAGTACAAGATATAGATAAGTGGATTTAAGTTACAAGAGAATTTTGAATGTCTAAAAAAATATTCTAACAGTAAGGGTAATCTGACAATGGAACCAATTCTTTGGAGCAATGTTTCTCAACCTTAGGGACTTTTAAGATGCAGAAGGAATATAATGTTGGCTTATTTGATCAAAGTTAAAATAGATACTGTTTGTTATCTTTGGAAACCCTTAATGGACTTTTGCTGACATCAGTACTGAAATGACAAGGCTTTATGGAATTGTTTATAGGTAAGAGATAGAATATGTGAAGAAGAGATCATTTGTTGTATTTTAAAAGAAGGGATGGTTACTGAAATTGCTTATATTTGGGTGAGGGTGATAGGTCACTTTATATATTTCTTTATATTCTTTACTATATTCTTATTTTTTTTCCTATTTCTATTGTTTTCTTGTTTTTTCCTGCACTTTTTATTCTTTTTATTCCTTTGTTATTGTTGCCATTATAATTCTTAATAAATTAACTAATTTTTTTTTTAAAAAATCCTTTTAAAATAGGTGAACTTCAAATCCCAGAATTCCTCAGCCAAGTCTTAAAATTTCAAGCAGATGCTAGACAGTGATCAATCTGGAATGCTTTAATTTGAATCCGTGCCACAAGCAGGAGTTCCCCTTCCTCCTTTAGGGTTTCTTCTTGGCCTACTAGAAAAGGTCTGAATTAGCATAACAGGATTCTCTCTCCCTCCCAAGTCATTATCATGTCTGGATCTCTTCAAGCTCTTCCTAAAAGGAATCTAATGAAATCCTGCCACCTTGCACTTGTGGCAGGATTTCACTTCATCAGGTCACATGATGAACTTTTGTCCCAAAAAGAGGAGGTAGAGAGGGGAGAAAGAGACAGAGAACATAATGTGCTGTTCGATTTTAGAAGGCAAACAATATTTTTTCTTTTTTTTTAAAAGACACCTAGTCAACCAGATGTCAGAGATTCTTTCAACTCCTCATTCTAGGGACAAATTCATCAAATTCTGGGACAGAAGCCAATTTTAGTTGCAAACAGAGAGGAGGTACTATTTGGCCTAGAAAAGTTACAGTACCGCTCACAGCCCATAAAAAACAGAAGTCTATTTGATTCAAGAGTGATCACAGTTCAAATATGTGGGATCCGCTCTTTAGGAAAAGTCCTAAGAGGGACCACTCTTGGGCAAAAAACAGGGATATTTTTTAATGTAAGGTCAAGAATTTATGTATCTGAACTAAAGGAAATCATAAGTATTCTACACAGAAATCTCAAAGAGAAAGAGAAATGAATATTTATTCATTTTAGCAATGTGGGACGTTTTATTGTCATGATTAAACCTCTGTTGGCCATTTAATTCGCCGGCAGTTTTGGTGGCCGTGTTTGAAGGAGGTGGAAAACTATGTCAAAAGCTGTGCGTTGTGTGCCACCATGAAAAGAATTCCGGGGAAGCCCCCTGGACTATTACAGCCAGTCGCAGACCCTTCCCAGCCATGGGAAGAGATCGCTATGGATTTTATAGTTGAGTTACCCGAAAGCAGAGGAAATACGGTAATATGGACTGTGATTGATCTGTTTTCAAAGCAGGCTCATTTCGTTGCCTGCAGGGGACTCCCGTTAGTCCAGAAACTAGCCAAAATGTTCCTTAAGCACATTTACAGGCTGCATGGCAGACCAAAATGGATAATCTCTGACAGGGGGGGGTGCAATTCACAATCAGGTTTTGGAGGGGTTTCCTGAAAATAATTGGCTCGTCACAAGGATTGTCGTCAGCTTTTCATCTGTCTACAAATGGGGCTGCTGAAAAAGCGAACTCAATGGTGGAGCAGTACCTTAGGTGTTATGTGGACTACCAACAAATGAACTGAACTGACCTCCTCCCTTTTGCTGAGGTGGCTTACAACAATACCGTTCATAGCAGCACTGGTTTCACTCCTTTTAAGATTGCTACAGGAAAAGAATTCAACCCAATACCTGAGTATCCTCAAGGACCCTCTACCTCCCAGACTCTTGACCAATGGATGTCAAAATGGGGGGAGGTTTGGGACAAAACAAAAACAGCACTGGAAAAAAGCCTCAGAAACATATAAAAAAACAAGCTGATAAAAAGTGATCTCCCCAGAGATCTTTCCATGTTGGGGAAAAGGTTTATTTATCCACAAAGTATCTCCGACTTAAGTTGCCTAGTAAGAAGTAAAAAGGAGTGGAGGCGAAGCAGTGGCGGGCAGCAGGGCAGGGCCGGGGCCGTTTTTTGGGCAATCTCTAAAAGGTTCACCATCACTGCCCTAAGTATATACCGTATTTTTCGCTCTATAAGACGCACCTGACCATAAGACACACATATCTCCTTGATTAGTTTCCACCCATTGTTTCTTGTCTTGCCTTCTGGGGCTTTGGAAAATAAATTGATCCCCTCCTCTTTGTGGCAGCCCCTCAAATACTGGAATATTACTATCATGTCAACCCTAATCCTTTTCTCTTCCCATTTCCTGCAACTGTTTTTCGTATGTTTTAGTCTCCATGCCTTGACATTTTAGTCTCTCCCATCTCCCAGCAGAAAATTACAGGTAGCAGTTTTAAATCATGCAGCATAAGGATAATAACATTTGGAAAGAGAAAGAATATGCTGCAGCAGCTGACACGTTCCAGCCTTGTCCCTTCGTTTCCTCCAGGCTTCTCCCCCAACCTGCCTTCCACTCACCTTCCATTTGCTGTTTCGAGNCCTTCTCCTCTCCGCGACTTCCTTTCTAGCAATACTCGATGGTGTTGTGTTAGAGCGCCACCTAGTGCCAGTATATGCTCTCCTCCCCTGCACTCAGGCTTCAGCTCCAGGCAGCATTCGCTCCATAAGACGCACAGACATTTTCCCCCACCTTTTGGGGGAGAAAAAGTGCGTCTTATAGAGCGAAAAATACGGTACTTGAAGTTGTCTTTTGTTCTGTGGTGCACTTAAAAACATTTAAGTATTACATAACAAGGAAAACTGCTGCCAAGTATCATGAAAGGTCATTATAATTTTCTACCTGTCACAATCAAAGACTGGGATATATTGAAGCCCAAAGACATACTTTGGAGAAAGAGAATAAGACTAAAACTACTTTGCATGGAGCATTATTTATAGGGAAGACATGAATCCAGAAAAATGAGTCTATAGTTGAAGAAAACCATGGAGAAGGACTCGAAGAAAATATTCAGTAGCTGTTACAGAAACAAGAGCAGAAGTATGATTTGGTTACTATAGCCTATCTCAAAGTTTATTTCTAGTCTTCCTGAGGAATCAATTTCGTGATCAAATCTATTTCCTAGGGCTGACAATCATATTTATTATATATCAAATTTCTTAACATTGCATGAGTGAGAGAACCAGATTTGCCAAACTGGAGACCAGGTGTATTGGGGGGAGGAAAAACAAATGGAAAGAGATTCTAAATTACACATGAAGACTATTCCCACCCAAGGGAAACCCAAAGTCTCTTTGAACATAAATATTATTCTTAAAAGGACAAGGAGGATCAGAACATAGAAAAAAAAGGTATATATGTGTTACAAATGTCAGCTAGCAGTCCAGCCACACTCAGACCAGCTATACATTTTAAAGATGTGCAAAGATCGAGATTTGAAGACAAAAAGAGATCTTGGAAAACACTTTTAGATTAAAAAAAAACTCTTTTAAGATACATTTAAGAACATGCCAACAGGAGCTATGTGTGCACACCCACCACTTCATTTTTCCAAATATGCCATGGAATTTAGCTTAGTGCATATGCCTAATATACCACAGGCTTCATCTTTAATTTCTGAAAAATTTATCCCTTTCAGGTATCTGACAATTAAAATAGAGCACTCGCTACATATTAATTTCTAAGAGGTTAATCTGTTAAAATTGCCACTGTAAGGCATCCTTGGCTCACATATTTCAAGCTTCCTCAAAAGGCATCAGAAGTCCAGAACCTATGACATATCAATGTATATGCAAGGCGACCTCCAGTATCCTAGGTCTAATTCAGTGTTTCTCAACCTTGACAATTTTAAGGCATGTGGACTTCAACTCCCAGAATTCCACAGCCAGCAATGCTGGCTGTGGAATTCTGGGAGTTGAAGTCCACATGCCTTAAAATTGTCAAGGTTGAGAAACACTGACTCTAATTCCTTCACTTGCTAAACAAAACACAAGATTTCCTGCCAGTCTCCATTTGCAAGTTAACAGAAGAGCGTCTTCTCAAAACAGGCATTTAAAAGCTCCTGAGTTCAACTGAAGCTGATTTACAAGGCCCCAAAATTCCTGACACAATCTCACAATTCAGAGTTTCTCAGCAGAGTACATTCCCCTGGAAAGACAGCCCTAATTCCACCAGAAACATGTAAAGGTCTTCTCAGCAAGCTTGCATTTGGAGTTCATTCTGAAACACAAAACTTTTTTGAAGAAAAACTAAAGTGTCAAAAGAGATGTTTATGCCAATATTATGGATTAGAGACTTTGATTTCATTTTCTTTACCTATCACGCCAAGGAACCAATACTAATCCCATCCACTCTTTACCAATGAAGTAGGATGCTCTGTTTTTATAGCCACCTAACATCTTCTCTTCCTTTTTTAAAAAAGGAAATTAAAATGGCAGAATTGTACTTTTTAAAGAATCCATCCAGCCTAGGCTGACAACCAAGCGCCTGGCTGAACTGCCTTGAATTGAACCTTTTTCCAATAGGAAACCTCAGTATTCCCCAGGCCCAGAACCCGGGATGCCACACGGTGCCACATTGCTTTTTTGCAATCTCTCGTTATCGTAGAGATCCAAGACTCCCAACTTTTCCCTACTTCTTACTCCCAGACGGGTCCCTTCCTTCTCTAAAGCAAGCACCAGAAATCTGGCCTCTCTATTGCCCTCCGTTTAAAACAAGCCAGAGGAACCCAGGAGAAGACCCCCAGCCCCAGTTCTTCCTCTCAACATTTCGGGATCCCCAGCTTGAGCTCCATCGCCCCAAACTCACCCACCAACGCTCCCAAGAGGAAAGAAAACGATGGCCAATTGCAGCGGCGACAATAGGAGCAACAGCACCTCTCCTCTCGAAAGCCCAGACAGAAAGAAGGGGTGGAGAATGGACTCTACCACTGAGCGACGGGGGGGGGGGAGGAAGGACCAAGAACGTGCCCCGGGCAAACTCCTCCCTCTCCAAGAGTTGACTTTTTATATATCCTGCGCCAGATCCATCTCAGCGCTCCCACTTGCCTCTGTTCCCCGGGAAAGGGAGTTTTTCCACTGCCTTTCAGTATCTTGCCCACGCATGTGAGGAATGGTACGGCCTTCTCGGCTCCAGGCTGAATGGAAGACGCGTATATTAAAGGTCCAACACATGATTGAGATTAAGGGTTGGGTTAGAGAAATATTACTCAACTTTAACAACTTTAAACCCCGGACTAGACTAGGATTTCTATTCAGTTGAGTTGTTATATGTCTTTCTGAAAGAAAGCCTCTGTTCAGTGGGCAAGAACAGATTGTGTTCTCAGAATCAGAATAGAATTGGAAGGGATCTTCGAGGTCTTCTATCTAGATTCTAATATAGACCAACCCCTTGCTCAAACAGGAGACCCTATACTATTTAAGACAAGTGACTCTTCAATCTCTTCTTAAAAACCTCCAGTGATGAAGCACCCACAACTTGAAGGCAAGTTGTTCCGCTGGTTAATTGGTCTCACTGTTAGGAAGTTTCTCCTTAATTCCAGGTAGCTTCTCTCCTTGATTGGTTTCCATCCATTGTTTCTTGCCCTGCCCGCTGGTGCTTTGGAAACTAAATTGACCCCCTCCTCCTTGTGACAACCTCTCAAATACTGGAATACTGCTATCACGTCCCCCCTAGTCCTTCTTTTCTCTAGACTAGCCAAACCCAAATCTAGCAACCGTTCTTCATATGTTTGTTCATCTTCATAATTAATAAGATGCTTAATTAATCAGGAAAAGGCTTAGCTGCATTCTCACAATAAGCTTTTTTGAAGTTAAGCCTGGTTTTTTTCTAGTTTGTAATACTGGGTGTATACACTCTGGTTAGTTTATTGTTCAGTATGTAATCACGTGGAATCAAATCTGACTGGATATCCTTTATGAAACCTAATATTAAATATATTAATATTAATATAGGCATCCTAGATTACAGTCTATGTAATTAAATCCATGAGATGGATTTAGTTTTGAGAAAGAAGTATTTAATACAGCTGTTATTGAAAGACGGGCTGCGGGAGGAAGAGATAAAAGAAATAATAAAGCAATTGTTCTTGCACTAATGAACTTAGTTAACATATGTTTTGGTAACAGAATTCTGAGATGTGTTTAATCCATAAATAAAAATGGTCCCAAAATCTTCACATTTGTTAGTCTTTAAGGTGCCACAAGATTCTGCAGACTGTGACCTTAGTGCAATACTTGCCAAGTACATCTAAGGTAAAACAGTTTTCTAGAGTCGACTTCCTTAAGCGGCTCCAGAGTTGTTTAGCTGTGGGAGGACATCAAAATACAGATGGAGGCATGCAGGGTTGGGAAATGGTAAATTAAGATGTCTTCAGGCTGGGATGAGAAAGCTGTGGATTTCCCCACAGTTTGTTGATTGTTTCAGAACTGCAATATGGCAGCTGTATGGAGGGCAGAATGACTTTAAAGATCAACGTTCAGTTGAAACCTGAATTTTTTTTGCTGGGATTAATGGATAACCTTGGATGATGATTTTTATACGATTACTGCTGAGAGATTATTATATGTCTAAGAATGAGAAAACTCTGAAATACCAACAATGGAGGAATGGTTGATGGAAATGACAGAACTAGCAGAGATAGCAAAATTAATTTGTGTGATTAGAGAAAGATCAACAACTACATTTAGCAGTTACTGGAAACCACTTATGGATTTTTTTCTGAAAAGGGTACAAAAATGAACTTATGATGTATGGATTGGAAGATTAGAAAGAATAATTTATGAAAAGGACATTAGAGAGGGTAAAATATAAGCACATTTATAACTGCTGTTGAAAGGATTTCCTTATCCTTTATCTTTTTCCCTTTTTTGCTATTTTCTTTTTTTCACTATTTACTATTTTTCTTGATTTTTATGATTTTTACTTTACTAGAATTTTTTTTAATGAAAATTACATTTAAAAAGGTCCAAATGAAAAGATTTGGGCCACCTGGGATTAATAGCCATTCCAGTGAAAGTGCTTCCCTAAAACTACCACCTTACAGGTAGTTCTCGACTTGCGATCACAATTGAGCCCAAAATTTTGGTTACTTAAAACACTTAAGTAAATTTTGCCCCATTTTACATTTCTTGCCACAGTTGTTAAGTGAATCAATTCAGTTAAGTTAGTGAAATGGCTGTTAAGTGAACCTGGCTTCCCCATTGACTTTGCTTGTCAGAAGGTCGCAAAAGATGACCACATGACCCCAGTTTATGCAACCGTCATAAATCTGAGTCTGTTGCCAAACATCAGAATTTTGATCACATGACCATGGGGATGCTGCAGTGGTTCTAAGTGTGAAAAATGGTCAAAGTCACTTTTTTCAGTGCCATTGAAACTTTGAACGGTCACTAAATGAACTGTTGTAAGTCAAGGACTTCCTGTACAAGTTGCCAAAATCTGAGGAACTACTAGATGACAACAAAAGGTTAGGGCATTATGTGTTTCCTTGCTGGAATTTTGTAGGCAAATACGGTAGCTTTAATGCCACCGATTATACTAAAATGCAATGTGATGTATTTACTTTTGTTTTAATGATGAACTAATCTAGTCATAGTGATTTATAACTCCTTGGGCTTATGTCTTATTGCTTATCTAGCCCAAGGCTTAGTTGATCCTTGATGAGACTGATTTATTATTCCAAAGAAGACTCCTTGGGCTTTAAGAGTTTGATGATTTAATAATAAAAGCTTGAAATAAAAATTCATCCTATCTGCTAGAAGGTTAATAACAATAACAATAATAGAGTTGGAAGGACCTTTGAAGTCTTCTAGTCCAACCCCCTGCACAGGCAGGAAACCCTATACCATTTCAGACAAATGGTACAGACAAAGAATGCAATATGATTTGTCTGGCATGATCTATTTTTGACAAACCCATGTTGGTTTATGGTTATGACTTTGTTTGCCTCTAGGTGTTCGCTGATTCGTTGCTTGATGATCTTTTCCAGAATCTTTCCAGGTTGCAGAAAAGCCGATCATAAGAGAGGTAAGTATCCTTTTAAGAAATGCTGGACCTACCCAGTTACATAAGGATTCCTTTTTTGTTTGTTTAAGAGGTGTGAAAACTCACTTGGAGAGTATTTGCAGAGCACATTTTATACATATATGATTTCCTTACTTCATAATTAATGATTACTGTGCTCTGGGGCATAATACTATGATACATACATGTTTAGAGTTTTTTCCTCTTGCTACTATTAAAAATATCACTGAATTCCTCAACCTTGTAAACAGGAAATAAAAAGGAGAGGAACAAAAGTTTCATGTCTGTTATCATCAGGATTATTGGCTCTAAATCCTGGGAGCAAAATAAAACTCCTTAGTCAAGAGTTTATACAAGTTTATGAGATCCATGAAATTTAACTGAAAATGGCATCTAATCCAGGATTTTGAATTTAATATTGGCCAGCCATATACCTTTGAGAAAACATTCTCTGCTTTTCATTAAATGCTATTCAGAGAACTCCATTAAATGCTATTTAAATGCTATTTTCAGAGAACTTCATTAAATGCTATTCAGAGAACTCCAGCACAACAAAACACCATACATTACTCGGAGGCAAGCTTTACTCAAGTCATCAACAAAAATGTTCCCAACAGTGAAAAAAAACACTCTATTATTTGTACCTTTGCATCTTTGTTGATTCCTGGTGACTGCCTGGACAGGTCCCTGCAGTTTTCTTGGAAAGGTTTCAGAAATGGTTTGCTATCTACTTCCTANCCACCATTCTATGCTTGTTTTGAATATAAACAATCCATCTTCTCCATATTGATAAAAATTGTTCATTTGAGTGATTCTTCAAATAAGCCGAAATTTTTGCCATTTCAGCAAGATGCGAAACCTTCAATCTCCAGTCCACCATTGTAGGTAAAACTTTACTCTTCCAATTTTGAGCTATCAACAAACGGGCAGCAGTTAAACAGTACAACATCAAGTTCGTTTCTGATGGACCATTTCTGGCTTTTTTGCCTTCATCAGTTAGCCATACCCTTTATGGGATTCGAACCTGGAAAGTTATACATACTAGGCAGTGATTTAGTCACTGAGCCACAGGTTCTCTTCCCACTCTGGTTAGTTTATTGTTCAGTATGTAATCACGTGGAATCAAATCTGACTGGATATCCTTTATGAAACCTAACATTAAATATATTAATATTAATATAGGCATCCTAGATTACAGTCTATGTAATTAAATCCATGAGATGGATTTAGTTTTGAGAAAGGAATATTTAATACAGCTGTTATTGAAAGACGGGCTGCGGGAGGAAGAGATAAAAGAAATAATAAAGCAATTGTTCTTGCACTAATGAACTTAGTTAACATATGTTTTGGTAACAGAATTCTGAGATTTGTTTAATCCATAAATAAAAATGGTCCCAAAATCTTCACATTTGTTAGTCTTTAAGGTGCCACAAGATTCTGCAGACTGTGACCTTAGTGCAATACTTGCCAAGTACATCTAAGGTAAAACAGTTTTCTAGAGTCGACTTCCTTAAGCGGCTCCAGAGTTGCTCAGCTGTGAGAGGCCACCAAAATACAGATGGAGGCATGCAGGGTTGGGAAATGGTAAATTAAGACGTCTTCAGGCTGGGATGAGAAAGCTGTGGATTTCCCCACAGTTTGTTGATTGTTTCAAAACTGCAATATGGCAGCTGTATGGAGGGCAGAATGACTTTAAAGATCAACGTTCAGTTGAAACCGGAACTTTTTTTGCTTGGATTAATGGATAACCTTGGATGATGATTTTTATATGATTACTGCTGAGAGATTATTATATGTCTAAGAATGAGAAAACTCTGAAATACCAACAATGGAGGAATGGTTGATGAAAATGACAGAACTAGCAGAGATAGCAAAATTAATTTGTGTGATTAGAGAAAGATCAACAACTACATTTAGCAGTTACTGGAAACCACTTATGGATTTTTTTCTGAAAAGGGTACAAAAATGAACTTATGATGTATGGATTGGAAGATTAGAAAGAATAATTTATGAAAAGGACATTAGAGAGGGTAAAATATAAGCACATTTATAACTGCTGTTAAAAGGATTTCCTTATCCTTTATCTTTTTCCCTTTTTTGCTATTTTCTTTTTTTCACTATTTACTATTTTTCTTTATTTTTATGATTTTTACTTTACTAGAATTTTTTTTAATGAAAATTACATTTAAAAAGGTCCAAATGAAAAGATTTGGGCCACCTGGGATTAATAGCCATTTCAGTGAAAGTGCTTCCCTAAAACTACCACCTACAGGTAGTTCTCGACTTACGACCACAATTGAGCCCAAAATTTTGGTTACTTAAGACACTTAAGTAAATTTTGCCCCATTTTACATTTCTTGCCACAGTTGTTAAGTGAATCAATTTAGTTAAGTTAGTGAAATGGCTGTTAAGTGAACCTGGCTTCCCCATTGACTTTGCTTGTCAGAAGGTCGCAAAAGATGACCACATGACCCCAGTTTATGCAACTGTCATAAATCTGAGTCTGTTGCCAAACATCAGAATTTTGATCACATGACCATGGGGATGCTGCAGTGGTTCTAAGTGTGAAAAATGGTCAAAGTCACTTTTTTCAGTGCCATTGAAACTTTGAACGGTCACTAAATGAACTGTTGTAAGTCAAGGACTTCCTGTACAAGTTGCCAAAATCTGAGGAACTACTAGATGACAACAAAAGGTTAGGGCATTATGTGTTTCCTTGCTGGAATTTTGCAGGCAAATACGGTAGCTTTAATGCCACCGATTATACTAAAATGCAATGTGATGTATTTACTTTTGTTTTAATGATGAAGTAATCTAGTCATAGTGATTTATAACTCCTTGGGCTTATGTATTATTGCTTATCTAGCCCAAGGCTTAGTTGATCCTTGATGAGACTGATTTATTATTCCAAAGAAGACTCTTTGGGCTTTAAGAGTTTGATGATTTAATAATAAAAGCTTGAAATAAAAATTCATCCCATCTGCTAGAAGGTTAATAACAATAACAATAGAGTTGGAAGGGACCTTGGAAGCCATCTACTCCAACCCCCTGCACAGGCAGGAAACCCTACACCATTTCAGACAAATGGTACAGACAAAGAATGCAATAAGATTTGTCTGGCATGATCTATTTTTGACAAACCCATGTTGGTTTATGGTTATGACTTTGTTTGCCTCTAGGTGTTCGCTGATTCGTTGCTTGATGATCTTTTCCAGAATCTTTCCAGGTTGCAGAAAAGCCGATCATAAGAGAGGTAAGGATCCTTTAAGAAATGCTGGACCTACCCAGTTACATAAGGATTCCTTTTTTATTTGTTTAAGAGGTGTGAAAACTCACTTGGAGAGTATTTGCAGAGCACATTTTATACATATATGATTTCCTTACTTCATAATTAATGATTACTGTGCTCTGGGGCATAATACTATGATGCATACATGTTTAGGGTTTTTTCCTCTTGCTACTATTAAAAATATCACTGAATTCCTCAACCTTGTAAACAGGAAATAAAAAGGAGAGGAACAAATGTTTCATGTCTGTTATCATCAGGATTATTGGCTCTAAATCCTGGGAGCAAAATAAAACTCCTTAGTCAAGAGTTTATACAAGTTTATGAGATCCATGAAATTTAACTGAAAATGGCATCTAATCCAGGATTTTGAATTTAATATTGGCCAGCCATATACCTTTGAGAAAACATTCTCTGCTTTTCATTAAATGCTATTCAGAGATATATGAACTCCAGCACAACAAAACACCATACATTACTCGGAGGCAAGCTTTACTCAAGTCATCAACAAAAATGTTCCCAACAGTGAAAAAAAACACTCTATTATTTGTACCTTTGCATCTTTGTTGATTCCTGGTGACTGCCTGGACAGGTCCCTGCAGTTTTCTTGGAAAGGTTTCAGAAATGGTTTGCTATCTACTTCCTAGAACTGAGAGTGATTGGCCTAAGGTCACCCATCTGTCTTTGTGCCTAATATAAGACTAGAACTCACAGGTTTCTAGCCTAATGCCTTAACGATTACACCAAGCTGGCTCTCTATTATATTTTGTATTAAAATGTTCAGTAAAGTTTTCTGAAAACCAGTCCTTGAGCTTTTCCCTTTCTGGTTCTGAACACTATAACACCACTATTCACCTTTCCCTACAGGTCATTCCTCATTGAACTGCAATCATTCAATCGATTCTTTTCTTTTTTCACTTTTTTTTGTGAAGGGGGTTGACTTTATTCATCTTTACATTTATCTCTAGTATTACAGCCTCTGCCTCTTTCCAGTTTTGTTCTACTTCTCCAGAAGAGGGGTTGGTGATGGGCAAAAAGTATTCTAACACATCTACCCATATTTAAGAGGTCTTCTTCATGGACCACCAGGCCTGAAGCAACTAGGTGGGGCATAGACTAGCTCACAAATGAAAAGTTTCCTTTCACAATAACAGGTCTTTGCATAATGTCTTCAAAGTAAGATAATTTGAGCCTCGTCATTTATGTCTCAAGTTTATTTTGTATGGCATAGCAAAAGGCAGCACAGTCTCTATATCTCAAGTGAGAACTCTGGATTGATTTGTTTGATGATCCATTTGTTTGTTTTCTTGACTGTCCACAGTATTCTCAGGAATCATCTTTAACACCAAAGTTCAAAAGTGTCAAATGGATATCCCATTTCTTCCAAGTCCAACTTTCACATCCATAGAATGTTACAGGGAAAATCATGGCCTACATGATTTTGATCTTTGTAGGTAAGCACACATCCCAACATCTGAATTTTCCAGGGCCTTTATGGCTGTTCTACCTAGAGCTACTTATGGTATATTTTTTAACAGCTTGTTCTTTAATTTTGATCATTTATCCTAAAAGGCAGGTGCTATGTACCACTTTGATATCTTCATTGTCAATTCTAAAATTGGTTGTTGTACCTGCTTTTGTTAGTTTGGTCTTCTTTATATTTAATATTAGTACCATTTTCCCACTGTGTAGGAATAATCGCTGCGTTGCTTGACTTTTATTAGAGCTTGCAATAATCCATTAAAGCATTTGTTATGCTCCACATTCTGCCTTGAGCTTTAGCAGCCTCTGAAACTCTCAAGTTTTAAACCATTGAATGAAGTTTTTACAGAGGCTAAAATCAGCAGTTCAGCATTACTAAAATAATAAAAGCATTACAGAAACAAATGTGGATAACATATAAGAAATGCAGGGTAGAAATTGGAGTGTTGCAAATTCAGTGGTTTCAGATCTTTATAAAAAATGAACTAGTTTTGTAACAATAGATGGAAGTTTAGACAATAAAAGTCCATATGGCTTTTTGTCATAGAGTTATCTGGAGAATGTGGATCTCTTCCATTTATAACCCCCATTTAGTTGGATACTCTATATGTTATGTTGGAACTGACTATATTGCCAAGTCTTTGCATGATAATACAAATACATCCTCATGGCCCCAAGAAAAAAAAGACCCCCAGAAATCCAGAACAGTTATATTCAAATTATTCTGCTTAGGTAAGAGAAGCAAAACTATAGGATTCAAATGGAGATAGCTGTTATACTACTAACCTGCTCAGAGGTTGCAACCGTAAAAATTATTTCAGTCAATCCCGATTAATTGCTCTTTCTTTTGCAGTCTTGAGAGATGCAAGATGGCAAAATTTACAGTGAAAGCAACACTGGATGAATATATTTTTCAGGTACTAGTCCCCACTCCACAAACAAGGATCACTCAGTGAAAATCCAGTTGAATCGCATTGAGGTTCCTATTTATTATAAGACTTAAGCCTGTTGAGTTCACTTGTGCCACATGTCAGTTGTGGAGAAAGGGTGGAGAAATGAAGGAGGAGAGGGCAGAAACTTCTAGAATCGTATGAAGAGCTCTCCATAATTACAAAGATGACAAAGAATTTCACAATGGCTATCACAGCCGTGAATTAAGCTGACCTTATCTTTAGGCAATGTACATTGTGCAATCAGCTATGGCAACCTGCCTTTAAAAAAAAAAAAAGGTCAATCAACTTTTTGACTTCACTGTTTCAGAAGTGAGGGTTTTTAAAAATGATTTTATGAATTACCTCAGAACAAAAGGTGGAAGATTTCCAGTAATAAAGCAAAGGGGAGACCTTATGCAAAGCTTCATACAGAGACGTGACACAAAGAGTAATTTGTAGCATTATTGTGATGCTTTCACAGTTACTTACCTTACAGAGGGGCCGTTATACAAATGGATGATGGACAAGGAAAAACTATGTGTTGCAAGTTAGAGAAAAGAAGAAAGGGAGGACAATAAATAAGGTGAATAGACAGGATCAAAAAACCTGGAGCACTGTCCTTGTAAGGGCTCTGAGGTATTACTGGAAAGAAATCAAGAGAGCAAACATTTGTTCACGATGTCACTAGGAGTCAATTCCTACTCCATGACCCCTAAATGTCACTACTAATTTAGCATGATAGGTTTTGATGTCTGGGCACTAATTATTAATTCCCTTGAACTTAATTATTAATTTCCTTTGAAATTAAGTTTGGTGTAGTGGTTAAAGTGCTAGCCTACAAAGCAGGAGATCATGAGCCTTAGTCCCACCCTAGGCGTGAAAGCCAGCTGGGTGACTTTGGGCCAGTCACTTTCTCAGCCCAGTGCATATTATAGTTGTTATGGGGAAAATAGGAAGAGTAAGGAATATTAGATATGTTCACCACCTTGTGTTATTTACCCCCAAACTAATAAAGGTGGAATATCAATAAACACTATCATTAATGTATTTTTTGTTATTTGTTTATGACCATGAATTCCATACCATATTTTTGATTGGTATGAATTCATTATCATAGAATGTGACAGCCATTAATTTAGATAACTCAAAAGGTGGTCTAGACAGAGTAAGTAGAGAATAAATTTAAGCTAGGAATTGCTATGTGGATTCTTCAGGAGCAAATCTGCAGTGTAACAGGATTTCAAGCCATCTAGCCTTTATTCATTCATTCACTCAATTTATGTGGCAAATCATCTTGTAATAGCAACTCTGAACTGCTAACCTAAATCCTAACAATATAATGGATGATAATAGGTTGGTTGGGTTCAAAATTCACACTCAACATGCTTTGTCAATCAAACTATTATAGCCTGGATCATACATAATATTAAGCTGTTAACTGAAGTTTGCTAATAGTAATGACAAGGTTCTTGCCTCACTCTGAGGCAGAATCAGATAAGCTATATTGAACCTTAGACCTGGCCCACCTCCACACCCTTTTACCCTTCAAAACCAAAAGCAGAGCAGATTCCGTCACACATTTATTACTTATGGGGTGGTTGTGCTGACGATTGTGGGAGTTTTTCAGTCTTGACTACCAATATGTATTATCGTAATATTGTTCCAATATTGTGTTTTTAACTGTTGTCAGCTTCCCAAAGTCACACTCAGAAGCACCTCATTAACCTCTATGAAAAACAGGAAGGATGATTTCTAATTAATTCTAACATCTTTAAAGAGCTCACATGTGTATAGACATAATAAGATAGGTTGTTCCTAAGATACCATTCTTGAGTATTCATTCATTACCTTGCCATATTAATGGATGACAAGAGCTCAAGTTATTTGCCCCTTGTGTCAACCCAGGTTTTGAGCTTGCATTATAATTATACATTGTATCAATTAATTAGACACCCACATTGGTTGGGCTACTTTAACTGAAGTGACATATATAAATGTATTTGTCCACCCTTCCTTGCTGTCTATAACTGGAAAACATAAACACTTAAAATATTGCTAGCAAAAAAGTTGTTATAGATACTAGCCTGCAAATGTATTCAATGGTAAATGAACAATTCCTTCTTCAAAATGACCCTTCCAAAAATAGAGAGATTTGGTATTTGGAACTTACGAGGAGAGACGTTTGGATTGTAGTTAAACCAGTTTCACTGCTCCATAAATGTAACTTCTTTCTCTACTATCACAGTTGTGTTCAATTAGTTCTAATAGAATTGAGTAGCTTGTGGCTATGCTATGGAACTTCAGCCTTATCATTTTCTGTGGGTCAGACCTTCATTTTAGGCTATTATGGTTGATCTCAAAAGGTTGCAGTAGCCAACCAAGTGCACAAGGAAGCCCACCAGTCTCCTGGCATATGGGCTTCAGAGGTAGCTGACACTGACACCAAAGTTAATAGCGCTTGATCCCTCATGACCTTCATGAATTGGTCCAGCTCTTTTTTGAAGCCAACCAAGGTGGTAGCCATCACAACATCAAATGGTAATGAATTCCATAGCATTATTATGTGTTTTGTATATTTTTGTCTAGTTCAATTTTTCCAGGATTCAATTTCTTTGGGACTTCTGGTTTTAGTTTTTGGAAAGGGGAAACATTTTATCCATGGAAGAAACTAATTCCACTTATACTGATGGGCAGCAGATTACCCTAGCAGAATATCATCCAATGATATGAAGGAATTTATAAAATATGGAGGATTATTTAATTGGATGAGTGAAACATCACTAAATTAATAAAGTCATTTGATATTATTTTTTAAAGAAAATGAGCTGAAGTATCAATGCCTTTTGATTTTTCTTTCCAAGAAAAAATGGTTAGAGGGGAGCAAACACCCCACAATTTTAGCCATTAATATTCCTTAGTGGAGATACACTTAACATCAAATTTGGGGGCAAGGGAAGAGTCCTAACTGTCAGATCTGCCCTCACACCGCTTCCGCCCTGCTTCACTTTGACGGTATCCTGCCACAAAAAAGGAGGGAGGGGGGAATATAGGGAGGGGGGATAACAGGAAACAGAACTGCCAACCAGAGACAATGGTTGAAAAATCCAAGGATACAGGCATGAGAACGGAACGGAACGCAAACATCCACCAAAGAGGCACCAAACTTCAGAACTGTTACCAAAACACCTACTTTGAATATCATTGGAAATTAACAAGATGACCAAGGAAGGAGGTCCTGGGAGAAGGGAAAATCATTGGGTTTACACATGAATATTCAGATCTGGATTTGCTTACGCTGTAACCACTTGGCTTAAAGTATACCTTTTGCTACAAATGGAATCGAGAGTCTTTCTTTCCTAAATGCCCAAGCCAGGGCAGATCTGACATCTACAGAGCTTCCGAAGGGAAAGACTCTCCAGGAATAATTAGAATTCAGTGGGGAAGCAAATGTGTTCTTGATTTAACTTAAGCTGCCCCTAAAGCTTTATCCTATGGACCTCTAAAAGAAGTTATCTAATTGTGATTTTTAATAGAATTGAAGGACAAAAACTATATATTGATTAATGATGATTCATATTATTGATGTCTTGGTTCCACTCACTACCTTACTGAGTCCTAAACACTCAATTAAAAGTGAGCATGACACTTGGTTTGGATGCACGTGTGCAATCTTTGCCCGTTCCCAAGTTTTTGCTATCTCTGTCTTTCATCTTTTCTTTCACAATGACAGGAAAAGGACTATTTAATTCTCTCTTTCCAAGTATCATTATGTTCACATATTTAACCATGATTGTTTGAACAAAGCACGAATGGTTGAGTCCATATGAGATCATAAACCAAGATATACAAATAGCAATAGCACTTAGATTAATGAACTGCTTCACAGTGCTTTATAGCCCTCTCTAAGTGGTTTACAGAGTCAGCATATTGCCCCCAGCAATCTGAGTCCTCATTTTACCAACCTTGGTACCAGCCTCCCAAGGACGAAAGGCTGAGTCAACCTTGAGCCGGTCAGAATCGAACACTTGGCAGTAGGCTATGGGTCCTATACAAATCATGTATTCATTCAATATTGAAGCCTCTATAAACCAACTGTGTTAGGAGAGTGCATTGTATGAAACCTGTTAAAGTAGGAAACGGTCACAGGTATCCACTGCTAGCCACAGTGATGGTACAATAATAAAATGTGCAGTATGACACCATGATGCAATTTTCATTCTTTTTACCTGTGTCATAATCTTACATAGAAGTATGCAAGGGGCAGATTTGTATCACAATGCACTTTCACATGCCTTTTCAAGGATATCCATGGGTAGTATTAGTCCTACAATGGGCCTGATTATGCAAAAGCATTTCTTTAAATACCCTAAGCCATGAAAATTAGTTCACTAGACATTTATTTTGTTTGTTTAATTTGCATCCCACCTTCATTATTTTTTTTTTAAATAATTCAAGGCAGCAATTGCATTTGACCCACCTATCTCCTTCTATTTTCCCTACAACAACAACTTTGTGAGGTGAGTTGGGCTGAGAGAGAATGACTGGCCCCAAATCACCCAGCTGGTTTTCATGGCTAATGTGGGACTTTGACTCACAGTCTCCTGCTTTCTAGCCTGGTGTCTTAAACCACTAGAACAAACTGGCTCTCAATAATAGCTAGATAATAATAGCTGGACTTACACAATATACAAAATCAAAACAAACCATATTTTGATTTCTCATATTGTACAAACCAAGTCATATTCTCTTAATTCTGAATGAAAACATGATGTTTTCATTTCATGCATAGAGATAATATCAATCCACACCTGCTTAACCACAAATGAAAGATGCACACTTACATAATTAGCAGGCTTTTTCTCACTTATCTGTTCACATATGGGAGGAGAGGATCAAAAAGACTCTTTTGTGCTGCTCATGCATGTTTGAGTCACAGAAGAAAATTTCAGATGTCTGAAATCTCAGATACAGACTTTTTAAAATTAACTTGCTGATGGGAGAAGCATGTATAATCAGTCACTGCATCCTATATTCTAGTGTGACCTTGAAACAAGCGCCTTCAGATACTGTATTCAAGCAAGCGAACTAAGCTGTAATCTTTAGAGGATGTATGCTAAAGATGTTATGCCTCATTTACCTTATCCAATATCTATGGGGAAAGTTTGTGATGCACTGGAAAACAAGTTTGCCTTCACCTTTGGATCTGAGTGATATCAATCCCACTGATAAGAACCTTATGACTTGTAAACCTCACTCTCCCAGAATTGGCAGTCTGAGAAGGGATGAGAGATGTAGTATTTATTTTAATCAACTTGCATAGCCCCGCTCACCAAGAAGACCCTAGGACAGCGGTCCCCAACTCCCGGTCTGCGGACCAGTACCAGGCCGTGGCATGCCAGTAACTGGTCCGCACAAACAAGGAAAGCCCCATCCACAGGATGCAGGCAGCAGACAAAACCACTGCCCCTCTGGTCTGCAGAAAAACTCCTCTCTACGTAACCAGTCCCTGGTGCCCAAAAGGTTGGAGACCTCTGCCCTAGGATACAAAATTAAAAAAAACAAAAAAACTGACAGCGTGAAAAAGAAACCCTCCTTTAAAACATAATAGAGCTGAAGCCAGTCACAACAATTCCATTTCCAATTGTTACAGACGGTTTGTTTTTGCACCCTGGCCCAGTGCTCAGAGGAAAAATCAGGATTCCAAGGCTTTGTGGAAGGCCAACAGTGTTGGGGCTCTCTCAGTCTTTAGGGATTATGCTGTTGCCCAAGGCAGGAACACAACAGAAGGTAAGATATGTCTCCTGGTCCTACCAGATGACACTTTTATGGAAAAGATCAGAGCAGGACTACCCTGTGCCGTGAAGGAGTGATACTCAACCTTAGCAACCTTAGCATGGATGGGGAAGTCTGAGAATTGACATCTACAGATCTTAAGTTGTCAATATTGAGAAACACTTGCTATAAGTGAAGATCAAGTCCTTCAGTTGCACTTGAAAGCCTCCTGGGAACTAATGCAGCTTTCCCAGGACTTGGAAAGATGGTAAAAACACAACTCTTTGGTCAAACTTTTAACTCATTGTCATTTCAAAGACTTTAAACTTTAAATGTTAGTTTTTATTTTAATTATATTGATTTTGCTTTATAGATTGTTTTACAATTGTTGTAAGCTACTTTTGGTTTGAGTGCTGTTGCTGTTTTTAAAATCCGAACGATCCTGCAAAATCAGATTATCATGTCTGACTTTACTAAAAAGGGAACACTTTTGGAAGGGAGTTGCTTTATCCCACACAAATATGCTTGTATGTTTCTCTCTTTGACCATTTCCATACAAGCAAATTGTAGCATCTGCTAGAGTCCTCCAACCACCATTATACCCAAGCAATATAAATGTGGCATGCACTATACAGACAGCCCT
>NW_015387072.1:248022-292170 GCF_001527695.2 Protobothrops mucrosquamatus
GCGGCGGAAGGAGGGGAGATCCGGAATCACCCGGATCTCTGGGGGTAGCTCGTTCCATAGGGTGGGAGCTCCAACAGAGAAGGCCCTCCCCCTGGGGGTCGCCAGCCGGCACTGTCTGGCTGACGGCACCCTGAGGAGACCCTCTCTGTGGGAGCGTATCGGCCGATGATCATGGGGATAATAATAATAATAATAATAATAATAATAATAATAATAATAATAATAATAATAATAATAATAATAATAATAATAATAATAATAAAGTTGGAAGGGACCTTGGAGGTCATCGAGTCCAACCCACTGCTCAGGCAGGAACCCTACACCATTTCAGACAAATGGCTGTCCAGTCTCTTCTTAAAAACTTCCAGTGTTGGAGCATTCACCGCTTCTGGAGGCTCCAATAGTGTGTGAAAAATGGTCATAAATCACTTTTTTCAGTGCCATTATAACTTCAGCAGTTGCAAATGAATTGTTATAGTTCAAGGACTACCTGTATATTATTAAAAAAAAGTCACAAATGACCTCTCTCCCCCCTTCCCCTCCTTTTCCTAACACACTTCCTGCTTCTCAAGCCATTCAATTACACATCCAGCAAAATAAGATATTGAAATCGAAACCACGTTCAGATGGTTTCACTGTGGCAGTCTGTCATCACCAAATTCATATCTATCTGGACAACGAAGCCTGAGGTAAGGCAAGGGCAGGAGGAGGCTGGCTCTAATGCTATTTTAAACTGAAAATGTCAGGCAACAGCACTGTGTGGAAGAAAGAGGTATTTATTCTCAGCCACAACTCAAGAGACTTCAATTTAATGACGCTCTGCCCGCCACTGCTCTTTTATTGTCTGACCGTCCTGAGCAGGAGAGAGTGTAACTGGATAATTGATTTCCTTATTGGTAGACCCCAGTTTCTGCAGGTTGGAGGAAAAGTTTCCAATTCCATCTCCTGGGTTTCCCACAGGGCTGTGTTTTGAGCCCATTACTGTTCACTTTGGTGACTCATGACTGCTGTGTCAAGTCTGCTACAAATCATATTGTGAAGTATGCGGATGACACAGCAGCGGTGGGTGTTATCTGGGATGATGGATGCTTATAGGGAGGAGGCGAAGGCTCTGGTGGACTGGTGCAATAAAAGTAACCTGGTTCTGAATGCTAATAAAACAAAGGAAATCATTGTTGATTTTAGAAAGAGCCGGCATACAGTAGTCATACTCCCACTTTGTATCAAGGCTGCAGCTATGGAGGTGGTCAAGAGTATATTAAATATCTGGGGGTTCAGATAACTAACAAACTGACTTGGTCTCATCATACATCATCTTTAGTGAAGCGTGCAAACTAGTGTCTGCATTTCCTGCATCTGATGAGGAGACCACATCTTTCTCCTGTCCTGGCCACTTTTTCAGAGGCACAATTGGGAGCATTTTAACAAACTGCATCACTGTTTGGTTTGGTGGTAGCAGAGCCTCAGGTGGTAGAAGGTTCATGCAGAGAGTGGTAAGGACAGTCAAGAAGATCATAGGAAGCTCGCTTCCAGGATACTGCATACAAGCACTATGTGCTTAGAGCTCGAAGTATTGTTAGAGACCCCACACACCCACTTCACAATCTATTTCTGTTGCTCCCCTCTGGGAGGAGGTTTCAAAGTATTTCTAGCAGGACTACTAGATTCTCCCACGGCTTTGTTCTTTATGCCATCCGTCTTGTAAATTCACAGGATTCTTTTTTCTCGCCATGTATATGTATACATACCCGAACTAGACTGTGTTGTTTCTCTGTGTCATATATATGTGTGTATGTGGGTATACGTATAATCTTTTCATGTTTATGTAGTGTCTATTGGAAGTAGTTACTCTTTGAGAGCTAACTGCAACAAAATTTCATTTTAATGTATGCTGATTAGTGTGCATTTAAAGTGACAATAGAGTTATTATTCTATTCTATTCTATTCTATTCTATTCTATTCTATTCTATTCTATTCTATTCTATTCTATTCTATTCTATTCTAGTCCAGTCCAGTCCAGTCCAGTCTAGTCTGTTTGTGACAGGAATGAATCCTGGCTGATTTCCCTGAATGGTGGATATGTCAGCAGGCTGCTGTACTTTGGCTATGGGTAGCCCAACTTCTCCACTATATTGGCAGACATAACACAGAGCCTTGGTGAGTGCTTGGAGAGAGCAAGACAAAGGATGAAACAGGCATTGTAATATTGCAGCACTGCCCACATCAACAATGTCTTTGCATCAGACATCTGGATGCAAATACAAAAGGCCATAGGTCGCATCATGACATCTCATGTTCTATCATCTTTTTATCTTTGTGATTTGTTTTAGACACTACTAGCAGCCAGCCCTACTAAATGGCTCTTTGCTGTTATTTTGCCATTGGATCAAGACCTGCCAGAAGACCAGATATTTTTAAATGCCAAATGGTTTTCAAAAACTCAGGCCTATAAAGAGAAAATGTTGGATGTGTCCAAGAACAAAAAGTTATATATACATACAACTATACATAAAACTCCCCAGGAGTGAACTTCCTAAATATGCCAACCTAGATTTGGGAGAGTGAATTCCTATATCTACCTGCATATCATTTTTTAAATTTATTTTTTATCCTATTTTTATTATTTTTAAATAACTCAAGACAACAAATGTAACTAATATAGATAATCTTCAACTTATGATTGTTTGTTTAACAATTAAAAATTACAATGGCTTCAGAACTTGTACAACTTGTACAGGTAGTTCTCAACTTACGACCACAATTGAGCCCCAAATTTCTGTTGCTAAATGAAACATTTGTTAAGTGAATTTTACCCTATTTTACAACCTTTCTTACCACAGTTGTTAAGTGAATCACTGCAGTTATGTTAGTAACATTGCTGTTAAGTGCATCTGGTTTCCCCATTGACTTTGCTTGTCAGAATATGAGTCAATTGCCAAGCATCTGAATTTTGATCACGTGGCCACAGGGATGCTGCAATAATTCTAAGTGTGAAAAATAGTCATAAGTCAAATTTTTCAGGGCCACTAAATGAACTGTTGTAAGTCAAGGACTATCTGTACTCACATTTATTACTGTTGCACCACTCCCAAGGTCATATGATTGCAATTCAGGCATTTTGCAACCGACTTGATTTACAACAAATTGCAGCATCCTGTGGTCCAGTGATTGTGATTCGCAACCTTTTTTTGCCAATTTCTAGCCCAAAAATGCTCATTGGGGAAGTTAGGTTCATTTAACTACCCCATGATTCACTTAACAACCACTATGAAAATTGTTGTAAAATCAGGTCTGACTCAGCTTACAACCACAATGACTTACGTCAGAAATTCCAGCCCTAATTATGATCATATGTCAAAGACTACCTGTACTCCTTACTCCTTCTGTATTTGCCCACAACAACAACCCTGTGAGATTAGCTGGGCTGAAAGAGAGTGACTAGGTCAAAGTTACCCAGCTGATTTTCATACCTAAGGCGGGACTAGAACTCAAAATCTCCCAGTTTCTTCTATTCACAAAAGATGTTCTTTGTCATTTTGCTATGTTCCCCCCGTGGTTTATTTGGTCAACCTAGCTGAGGTTAAGCGCTAACCATAAAGTGACATCTCCAGTTTTAGTTCCATTATTTGCCTTTTTTTCATCTACCTAACAGATATTCGCCACCATTGCAAACATGTGTTCTTACACCCAAGACATACACAGGAAGCACCTATGATAAAATGATTTTTTAAAATCCATGCTAACATTGCCCAATGGCAGGCCATCATCCTTCACTTTAATATACATTCAAGGCAGTAGAAACTTCCCCAACCAGTTTGATAGCAGATCAATTGCAAGAGCTTCACATACCTGCCTGGGTAAAAGGGAGGACAAATTCTGAGGGTTTTTTTAGAAAAAAAATGCCTATCGTTTTAAATGCTTACTAAAGACAACCAATGCCATTCATGTGCAAAGAAGCCTCAGATCATTTATACTAGAAAAACCACATTTTATAAGTCAAGAAGGCATTAATAGCTGGCCTTTATACTGAGAGTTTAAAGTGTGTCCTCAGTTCCTTCTCAATTTTCCCCACAACACCACCACCACCACTATAGGGTCAGTTTGAATGAGAGAGTCACCCAATAAACTTTCAGCAGGAGGTTAAACCTGTTCCAAGCCAGACTTTTAGGAACCGCATTTAGTATGTTAAGCCTCTTGCAAGCAGAAAGTACCGTACCTAGGGGGAAAAAGCAAAAAAGAATATGGTTGAACATCTCCATGACATTTTTTCCAGAGCCATTGTAGTTGTCTTCTGGAGCAAAATCATGTTTTTGTTTCTATAAATGCAGATCTCTCTTCCAAACAGGAAAGGATTGGGGAAAGAGCAGTTGAAACACTATTGCAAAAGAAAACAAGCCAGCCAGGAATGACATTCATAAACAAATATTCAATCACAATATTCAATAAATGGATATTGTGATTGGTTAGCTATGCCAGAGTAAATTTTTCATCAGACTCTGTAAAAAGAGAGAAGATGACAGATAGTACATTCTTAATGAGAGACATTTCCAAAAGATGGGGACTCTGTTTGAAATGCCCTGTTCCCTTTTGCAAGCAGCTAGGATCATATCTGAAATAAGGATTCTTGTTTTGACAATATACATATAACAAAAAAGCCTGTCTCGAATGGATCATTCAAACTATATTGGAAAGACAGTGCTGGACTTCTTTTCTGATCTTGCATTATTTTGATTATGTGTCATCACATTTTCTATGACCATTAGAATCTGCCCAGAATTTGGAGTGCCAAAAAAATATATCCAAAAACCACTCCTTTTTTGGGGGAGAGGCTTTAAGGAACTCATTTCACCCCTTAAAACTCCCCTCCCCCATCCACAGCCAATATCAGGGTTCCTTTAAAAGTTCCACCCACAGCATACTGAGCAAAACCCTTCTGTGGTCCTTGAACTGAAAGAAATTTTAAACCTCTGATAATAATGAATAGATTGATTCAGCAAAAAGAACTAACAGATCTTCCTTCCCCAGTTTTCATTGTCTGCTGATGGTGGTAAGGAAGTTTTTTTTAGTTCTTCTTTGGCAAAATTTTCATGGCGTGGAGACCATTTTCAAGAGAGGAGTGTAATAAGTAACCAAGCCCATTTGGGCTTCAGAAAATGTTTTTTAATTGGACAGTTCAAATCATCTTTACGGATTCTCTGATGAATTGAATTTCTAATGACTTTTACAACAATGTGATAGAATTCTTTCCATTTTCAAGTTATTTCTGTTTTACAAGTTTTTTTCAAGGTAGACTCTCTATGAGGCTCAAAATAAAATGTTTTCTTGTCTGAGCCCAGCTGTTATTAATATTAGGAAGCACATTATTATTTTTTCTTCACATCTCAAATTTAATAATATAGAAGTGATGATATAGTATTCTTGATTAGTCTTATTTCCATACTTCCCACAATCATCAGGTAATGGAGAAATTGCATGATATTATTTCCCTTATTTTCACCGTTAGATATTACAGGAGGAAGTGTAAAGCTTGTTCTTTCCCTCCTAAAAAGAACTGGGACCAGGATACAGCTGCAAGTACTACAAATAGTTGCTTTGCATATACAGTTAGTTCTCAACTTATGACAACAATTGTGACCAGAATTTCCATTACTAAGTGAGGAAGATTGTTAAGTGAGTTGTGCCTGATTGTACAACCTTTTTTTGCCAGTTGTTAAGCATATCACAAGGTTGTTAAGTGAATCACAAGGTTGTTAAGCAAACCCAGCTTCCCTTATTGCCTTTGCTCGTCAGAAGCCAGCTGGGGAAGGTCACAAATGGTGATCATATGACTACAGGATGCTGCAACCATCATCATAAATACATGCTGGTTACTAGCATCCAAATTTTAATCATATGATTGTGGGGATGCTGTGACAGTCGTAAGTGTGAGGACTGATTGTAAATCACTTTTTTCCATTCTATTGTACCTCTGAACTGTTGCTAAACAAATGGTTGCAAATCAAGGATTACATCTCAAATTGAATCTCTGTATAAAAATATCTGAGTGAGCAAATAGAAGGAGATAATAGGAGTCTGCTTGCAGATCCATGAGGGATGAAAAGATTTTCTAATATTTGGGAAAGAGCACATTTTGCCCCTATTTTCAAGGGCAGGGGGAGAAAATAAAGCAAACTAGACTCCAGTCAATCACACCTATTCACTTGAGATAATTCTAGAGCAAATGATAAAAAAGGATATTTAATCATCTTGAAAACATAAATTTTCAATCACTTCTATGTAGGTGACTATACTAAGCTGGGCCTTCCTCAACATGATAGTGTCTTTAATACATACATTTTTTATTGAAAAAGAGCTCTACACTAGATTAAAAACTACCAAAGTGTAAAGAAAAGAATAAAAGAAAAAGATATGAAAAAGTGAGAAACAGTATCAGTTAAAAAAATAGCTAAAGAAGTGATTTTCAATCTCTTGTGTAGCAGTTACAAACAAAATTATTACCCTTTCTGCAGATAGTCCTTGACTTACAACCATAAAAGAGCGGTGGTGGCGCAGTAGTTAGAATGCAATACTGCAGGCTAATTTTGCTGACTGCTGACTGCCAGCAGTTTGGCAGTTCGATTCCCACCAACTTAGCCTCTCATCCTTCCACGATTGGTAAAATGAGGACCCAGATTGTTGAGGGCAATATGCTGACTCTGTAAACTGCTTAGAGAGGGCTATAAAGCACTATGAAGCAGTATATAAGTTTTATTGCTATTGGGACCAGAATTTCCATGGCTAAGCAAGGCAATTGTTAAGGAGTTATGCTTGATTTTATGACCTTTTTTCCCCACAGTTGTTAAGTGAATCACTACAGTTGTTAAGAGAATCATGTGGATGTTAAATGAATCTGCTTTTCCCCATTGACCTTGTTTGTTGGAAGCCAGCTGGGAAGGTTGAAAATGACAATCACATGACCCTAAGATGCTGCAACTATCCTAAATACATGCCAAGCTCCAAATTCTGATCACATGAGTGTGGGGATGCTGCGAAAGTTGTAAGTGCAAGGACCAGTTGTAAATCACCTGTGAAATATCAGAGTGCCCAGTTATCACTTTTTAAAAGTTTCAAATTACATAATATCCAGCCTTAGCACAGCCAAGATTGAGATCAAAAGACTGTGATTAGGAAATCAATTGATAGAGTCGCCTACAATTAAGCTGAATTTGATCACATCTCTGGATTATCTTCATTGTTGAAAACAAGCACTCCTAATAGATATTAGTATTCTTGTTTTCCCAGACCACCTTTTTGGGTTTTGGAGCGAGATTATCCAATTGGTATAATTATGTATTACCTGCACACGTGCCTTTCTGCTTGAATAACCAGCCTTTTCATAACAGTTTCATCCATTTGAAATCAAAGGAGTGAGCAATTCAAGTTCTTTCATGCTTGCAATTATGCCTGCATAGAAAAAAAAATAAACAAACAACCTCTCCCTATTCATTTTGGCACATGAAAAAGCAGTCCTTTGTTGTCTTTCTTCCAACCATAAAATGCAGCTGAAAGTATTTTTTTTCATGCCAGTTGCCAAGTGTCGGAACTTTGATCACATGACATGAGGATGCTGCAATAGTTGTAAATGTGAAAAGCGGTCATAAATCACTTTTTGCAGTGCTGTTGTTACTTCCAACAGTCACTAAATGAACAGTTGTGAGTCAAGGATGATCTGTAAAGAGAAAAGAACCCTTTTGCTTAATTTCCCCAAAACATTAGCAATATTGCTTCCAAATTATGGAGTTGAAGTCTGAAAGTACTGAGACTGGCCCAGATTGGGGAAGGTGGGTCTAGGCATTCTAGAGGACCCAGCCCCAGTTTGTCTTGAGCCATGGACTATGATTTAATCCAAAATTTGCAGCAATGATATGAATTTAGCATGTATGCAGAAATGTTATTTCTGAATTTGTAGTTCCTGAATTTAGGCATTCAAATCACTTTATCAAACCAAATATTGTATTTCTGGCTCCTCAAAACTTTGCTTAGATTTCCTTCCAACCTTCATTTGGTCTCAAGCCTCTTCAGACTGCAGTCATTAAGGCCTGCTCATTTCATCAACACCTGTTCATTTCCCTGCAAAGATTTGCTCTTCACACATTCTCAAAGAAGTGTGAGAAAATGTTAGGTACAGCATGAAAACAATCACATAGGTAGCCTTGTGTTACTTTTGCATATTTATACTGTGAAGTCAATACAACAGTTGTAGATTAGGATGAGATGCAAATACAAGAATCAAAATTAGTTCAGCCTATTTTGCTTAATGGTTTTGAGGGAAGTTAGCCCAGAGAAGGAAATATTAAAAAGGCAAGAAAATATATTTTTCACCAAAAGGATTTTTAAAAGCATTTTTTGAAAAGCAGAAACCAAACCTGGCATCATCTCTTTGCCCCAAGCAGGAACCAGCCCTATACAAATGCAGATGTAAGACNATCAGGAAGGTTGGAGCCAGGGAGCTCAAGACAAAAGAAACTCTTAAGAGTCATTAGCCCCATCCCCAGGGAAGCAGGAGATGACTTTTGGGACATAATAGGACTAACCATTACCATCAAGTAATACCAGAGAGGCACACCTGGGCTCAGGTCAGAATACGTGACACAGGAAATAGCCTCAAAGTTCATGCCACAGGAATAGGAAGACTTCCAAACAAAAAGCTAGAGAGGGTATAAAAAGCTACTGGCCATGTGCTCAGTCTCTTCTTCTTCTCTCCTCTGCTCTTTCCTGAAGAACCATATTTCTGCTTCTGCAATAAACTGTAACCATCTTCCCAAAGCAGTCGCCATGTTGCTTATTTAATAATAATAATAATAATAATGATAATATTCCCGGCTTGGATGAACCAGGATGAAGACTTACTTCTGACAGTTTAATGTGTGGTAAGCTCTATCATTGCTGCAAAAGAGTCTTAATCAATGTTGTTGACTTCTGGAATGAGGTCAGTCAGCATGATTGTGTAAACCTCTGGTACTTTCCTACAGTTGCATAAATCTACCAGCTGAGCACACCAACTATTTATTCTCACAATGCCAACAGCCATCCCAAATGTGAAGTAATGAGTATTCCTATCCATTCTATCATTTCCACAAAGGAAGAAAATGTATTCTTAACTTTGCATTTGGCTCCATTGCTAGCAGTGCAACAATCCAAGTCAACAGCCATAGTTTTGCTCCTATGAAAGTGGCTTGTTTTCCACTGAATGAAATCCTTGCTTTAAATTACTTAAGGATGAATTAGGGCTTCTCCAGCAGCTCTGAGCGTTTCCAATGTCCTGTGTGTGAACAGTTTGGGAGTGACTTTATTTCCTACATCACTGGTTTAGCAAAATACAATCCAAGCTTTTCAAAAAGGTGCTTAAAGGTGCTTACCGTAACATAATTGCAACCACTGAGTACTTTTCTTCCTTTAAATTTGGCACCAAGACCTCATGTTGATGGAGCTAATGTCTTTGCAAGTGGGAAATTTTCCTCATTTGGCAGCTTTATTACCCATAAAATAAATGGCAAACATTAGAATTCTAATGGGGAGCAGCCTAGCAGTTTATTTCATTCCATTTCATTTTGGACGAGAGTGTGAACTGATTTGTTTTGTTACTGGCCAGTTTGGAAGCTTCAAGCAAGAGCACAATGTTGTTAATTATTTTTTTATATTTTTGATGATCATTATATTAACAGATTTGAAAAGCAAAGTAAAAGAAATTGAAAAACAGTCTGATTTCTTTTTGAAATGCAGAAAGAAAAAGAAATACAAAGAAATGGCTTCCAACTTTCCTTTACAGCAGATACTGTATGGGTATAAATTTACATTACTCTTACTATACATTTACAACATAGCTTTCATTTTTTATTTACCAAGATAAACTACATTTACACACCATTTAAAAGAGTCAATAAAAAAGTTAAGAAGGAAACAAAAAGATCAGCACACATCCTCTCCTGCAGCCAAGGTAAGCAGGGATTAACATCAGAAAATCAAACAGAAAACAGTTCCCTACTTAAGGAATTGCCAAAGAGAAAACCATTCCCACAATACCATTGGTAGAACAAGCTATTGTATACAAACAATAAACCAGTAAACCCCACAATCGTTGATGTTGTTACTAAGACAGGTAATGAAATGTCTGTAAGCAAACAAACAACCTCAGAGAGTAAGAATTTCATAAACAATTAAATATACCCAGTCTAAATACTATAAGGGTAGATAAAGTAACTATCAGAAAGTATTTTACCAACTTCTTGAATATAAGCAAATCCAGTATACCACATTTTTCCAAAAAGAGCATGTCCCCCTTTATCGCTAATCAAATAAGCCAACTTTGTATTCCTTTTTTTCTTTAGTGTACAAAACACTCTCTACTGCAGGGGTGTCAAACTGCCAGGCCATGGGTCGGATGCATCATGCTGAAACTGCACCCACCCCAACTCCGGCAATGGGGGAAAAGTGGTGATACGTCACAACATGTCATGTGACGTTGCGAGTTTGACACCCCTGCTCTACAGAGTACAGAGTACTGTACTCTTTCTCTGTAATCCACTCGGATGATTATTGATTCTTGTTACAAAAGTCTTCAGTGCTTTAAACGGTCTCTTTTGTGAAGCCTACAAAAGCAAATAATTTGAATTGTTATCTGGGATTGTCATTTTTGTTTCCTTCTTAAATTTTAAGCTTTAAATTGCCCCCTCTTTCCCATGGAGCTGTCTCCAATCAGTCATCTTCCCCCAGAAGCCAAAAAAAAAGAGGCTAAGGCTTTCTGAGGAATCACCTCACCCAGAGCAAAAGTTGGTATAGGTAGTCCTTGACTTACGACCAAAACTGAGCTCAAAATTTCTGTTAAGTGAGACAGTTGTTAAGTGGGTTTTCCCCATTTTACGAACTTTCTTGCCACAGTTGTTAAGTGAATCACTGCAGTTATTAAGTTAGTAACATGGTTATTAAGAGAATCAGAAGGTTGTAAAAGGTGATTACATGACCCTGGGACATTACAATGGTCATAAATATGAGTCAGTTGCCAAGCAATTTTGATCACATGACCATGGGGATGCTGCAATGGTCATATGTGTAAAAAACAGTCATAAGTCACTTTTTTCTTTGCCGTTGTAACTTCAAATGGTCATTAAATGAACTATTATAAATTGAGGATTCTGTGTATAATCCCAAAATTATTTGATTTCTGAACTCTCAGGTACCTAGTTTTGCTGTAGCCGAGTATCTTAGCTAGTGGGAATTTAAGAGGTATGATTAAGATTTATGATTAATGTTATATTAAATACAATTTGTATTATATTTACATTAAGTAAATGGCGTAAATTTCAGAACAATCTGGAGGTAAAAGCAGGGTAACCAGTGGTTCTGCCAAAAAATATTTTACTGAATGAAATGACATCAATTCCCAACCATTATCATTACCCAATCTCAGAGGTGTCAAACTGCCGGCCCGCAGGCCAGACACATCATCCGGAAGCTGCGCTCACACCATTGCCGGCAATGGCAAAACCGTCCCGATACGTTGCACGATGTCACGTGACGTCGCGAGTTTGACATGTCTGCTCTACCTGCTTTTCAGCTCTTGTGGCCTCAGGCCTGACTTTCCATTGAGAATGTTACTATTAACATCAGAGCCTAATACAACACAAGCCCCGAAGGGATGCAAATCCTAAAATTTGCTTCTAGTTTCCTTAGATCTGGTCATTCAAAAGAAGTCAAAAATTACAAAATGGGCCTGACCCACAAGCCACAGAGATGTGGTAATAGGTAGTCCTCAACTTATAACCACCATTCAGCCCAAAGTTTCTGTTGCTAAGCAAGACATTTGTTAAGTGAGGTTTGTTCCATTTTATGATCTTTCTTGCCACAGTTCTTAAGTGAATTTGAGTACCCCATTGACTTTGCTTGTCAAAAAGGACACAAGGTCTATGGAGATTCTCGGTCATCCAGTTCATAGTTATCCCAAAGGTGCTTTTTCAGGAGGCAACTGGACTTTCTTGTTTTTCTTTGAAGACCTTTCGCTTCTCATCCAAGAAACTTCTTCAGCTGAGATAAGGTCACAAAAGGTGATTCCATGACTCCAATATACTGCAATCATCATAAATACATGCCAGTTGCAAGCATCCAAATTTTGATCATGTGATCATGGGGATGCTGCAACAGTCGTAAGTGTAAAAAGCAGTCATAGGTCATTTTTTTTCAGTGCTGTTGTAACTTCAAACAGTACTAAACAAATGGTTTACAAAGTCGAGGACTACCTGTGTTTTACAGCCATTCAGTTAGAATCCTTGCAATCGTAAGAAAAAGCTATCAAGCTTAGGTCCAGAATGGGGAAAGACATTATAATAGATAGAATTAATGTTGGTAACATATTGGCCAAAATGGCTCAATGAAAATCTCTAAGTTCAGAAACAATACTGGAAATGTACATCCTATTGCCTTTGACTCCAAAGAATCCTCTGGTTGCTCTTGTTTGAAATTGGATGTTGAGTTGGAGGGATTTTCACCAAATTCACATTCTCATTAATAATACTGCACAAGGGAATCAGAAAGGCAAGCCACAGATCCTGAACAAAAAATGTATGAATGGAATCTATAATGCAGAATGATTCTACCTAGGAATGAGGAAGGAACCTGCATTTAATCTTCGCAGCAGAGACTACATTCAGAGCAGCTCCTGCTGCTTAATCCCAAAGCACAGCCTTTCTCTGAATGTGAGCAGCTCATGTAATTAAGCTGGATCATGTTATGCCTTGCTATGAAATGCCATACAGGTGTGGTACATTACATAAAAGCTAACAAAAGATGTTTTCATTCCATTATGAATGGAAAGGGACGTAAGAACAGTAAGAAAATAATATGTCATTTTATTTCTAGGCTCTTGTTCCTAATTTTTTTTTGGAGGGGGGAGGAATAATTCAGTGGGTAAACATCTGTTTTTTCAACAGACAATCCCTGATTCTACCCTAGCCATTTACTAGAGAGATTTGGTAGCGTAAGAGAGTTATTGTCACACAAATATGCCAAATCTCATTAGTAACTTGACAACTTCCAGATGTATGTGGACTTCAATTCCCACCACTCTCCAACAAGCATGACAATTGCTGAGAATTCTGAATAGTGAAATCTACATATAGAGAGCAACTTCATATGTAAAAGGAGAACCAGATGTTCACTGAGATTTGGAGTCTACTGTATGGTTTCTCTGCAGGAAGTTTCTTAGCATCTCCTGTTAAGGATCTGTGCCATCAAAAACTCAGAGAATAGCTACTGCAGGAGTTGAAATAAACAAGCATGGCNGAATCAAAATTAGTTCAGCCTATTTTGCTTAATGGTTTTGAGGGAAGTTAGCCCAGAGAAGGAAATATTAAAAAGGCAAGAAAATATATTTTTCACCAAAAGGATTTTTAAAAGCATTTTTTGAAAAGCAGAAACCAAACCTGGCATCATCTCTTTGCCCCAAGCAGGAACCAGCCCTATACAAATGCAGATGTAAGACTATCAGGAAGGCTGGAGCCAGGGAGCTCAAGACAAAAGAAACTCTTAAGAGTCATTAGCCCCATTCCCAGGGAAGCAGGAGATGACTTTTGGGACATACTAGGACTAACCATTACCATCAAGTAATACCAGAGAGGCACACCTGGGCTCAGGTCAGAATACGTGACACAGAAAATAGCCTCAAAGTTCATGCCACAGGAACAGGAAGACTTCCAAACAAAAAGCTAGAGAGGGTATAAAAAGCTACTGGCCATGTGCTCAGTCTCTTCTTCTCTCCTCTGCTCTTTCCTGAAGAATCATATTTCTGCTTCTGCAATAAACTGTAACCATCTTCCCAAAGCAGTCGCCATGTTGCTTATTTAATAATAATGATAATATTCCCGGCTTGGATGAACCAGGATGAAGAGTTACTTCTGACAGTTTAATGTGTGGTAATCTCTATCATTGCTGCAAAAGAGTCTTAATCAATGTTGTTGACTTCTGGAATGAGGTCAGTCCGCATGATTGTGTAAACCTCTGGTACTTTCCTACAGTTGCATAAATCTACCAGTTGAGCATACCAACTATTTATTCTCACAATGCCAACAGCCATCCCAAATGTGAAGTAATGAGTATTCCTATCCATTCTATCATTTCCACAAAGGAAGAAAATGTATTCTTAACTTTGCATTTGGCTCCATTGCTAGCAGTGCAACAATCCAAGTCAACAGCCATAGTTTTGCTCCTATGAAAGTGGCTTGTTTTCCACTGAATGAAATCCTTGCTTTAAATTACTTAAGGATGAATTAGGGCTTCTCCAGCAGCTCTGAGTGTTTCCAATGTCCTGTGTGTGAACAGTTTGGGAGTGACTTTATTTCCTACATCACTGGTTTAGCAAAATACAATCCAAGCTTTTCAAAAAGGTGCTTAAAGGTGCTTACCGTAACATAATTGCAACCACTGAGTACTTTTCTTCCTTTAAATTTGGCACCAAGACCTCATATTGATGGAGCTAATGTCTTTGTAAGTGGGAAATTTTCCTCATTTGGCAGCTTTATTACCCATAAAATAAATGGCAAACATTAGAATTCTAATGGGGAGCAGCCTAGCAGGTTATTTCATTCCATTTCATTTTGGACGAGAGTGTGAACTGATTTGTTTTGTTACTGGCCAGTTTGGAAGCTTCAAGCAAGAGCACAATGTTGTTAATTATTTTTTTTATATTTTTGATGATCATTATATTAACAGATTTGATTTGAAATTTGAAAAGCAAAGTAAAAGAAATTGAAAAACAGTCTGATTTCTTTTTGAAATGAAAAAAAAAAGAAATACAAAGAAATGGCTTCCAACTTTCCTTTACAGCAGATACTGTATGGGTATAAATTTACATTACTCTTACTATACATTTGCAACATAGCTTTCATTTTTTATTTACCAAGATAAACTACATTTACACACCATTTAAAAGAGTCAATAAAAAAGTTAAGAAGGAAACAAAAAGATCAGCACACATCCTCTCCTGCAGCCAAGGTAAGCAGGAATTAACATCAGACAATCAAACAGAAAACAGTTCCCTACTTAAGGAATTGCCAAAGAGAAAACCATTCCCACAATAACATTGGTAGAACAAGCTATTGTATACAAGCAATAAACCAGTAAACCCCACAATCTTTGATGTTACCAAGACAGATAATGAATTGTCTGTAACCAAACAAACAACTTCAGAGAGTAAGAATTTCATAAACAGTTAAATATACCCAGTCTAAATACTATATAAGGGTAGATAAAGTAACTATCAGGAAGCACATCACCCAGAGCCAAAGTTGGTACAGGTAGTCCTTGACTTACGACCAAAACTGAGCTCAATATTTCTGTTAAGTGAGACAGTTGTTAAGTGGGTTTTCCCCATTTTACGAACTTTCTTGCCACAGTTGTTAAGTGAATCACTGCAGTTGTTAAGTTAGTAACATGGTTATTAAGAGAATCAGAAGGTTGCAAAAGGTGATTACATGACTCTGGGACATCACAATGGTCATAAATATGAGTCAGTTGCCAAGCAATTTTGATCACATGACCATGGGGATGCTGCAATGGTCGTATGTGTAAAAAACAGTCGTAAGTCACTTTTTTCTTTGCCGTTGTAACTTCAAATGGTCATTAAATGAACTGTTGTAAATTGAGGATTCTGTGTATAATCCCAAAATTATTTGATTTCTGAACTCTCAGGTACCTAGTTTTGCTGCAGCCGAGTATCTTAGCTAGTGGGAATTTAAGAGGTATGATTAAGATTTATGATTAATGTTATATTAAGTACAATTTGTATTATATTTACATTAAGTAAATGGTGTAAATTTCAGAACAATCTGGAGGTAAAAGCAGGGTAACCAGTGGTTCTGCCAAAAAATATTTTACTGAATGAAATGACATCAATTCCCAACCATTATCATTACCCTATCTCAGAGGTGTCAAACTACCGGCCCGCAGGCCAGACGCGTCATCTGGAAGCTATGCCTACCCCATTGCCGGCAATGGCAAAACCATCCCGATACGTTGCACGATGTCACATGACGTCGCGAGTTTGACATGTCTGCCCTACCTGCTTTTCAGCTCTTGTGGCCTCAGGCCTGACTTTCCATTGAGAATGTTACTGTTAACATCAGAGCCTAATACAACACAAGCCCCGAAGGGATGCAAATCCTAAAATTTGCTTCTACTTTCCTTAGATCTGGTCATTCAAAAGAAGTCAAAAATTACAAAATGGGCCTGACCCATAAGCCACAGAGATGTGGTAATAGGTAGTCCTCAATTTATAACCACCATTCAGCCCAAAACTTCTGTTGCTAAGCAAGACATTTGTTAAGTGAGGTTTGTTCCATTTTATGACCTTTATTGCCACAGTTGTTAAGTGAATTTGAGTACCCCATTGACTTTGCTTGTCAAAAAGGACACAAAAGGTCTATGGCAGTGTTTCTCAACCTTGACAATTTTAAGGCATGTGGACTTCAACTCCCAGAATTCCACAGCCAGCATTGCTGGCTGTGGAATTCTGGGAGTTGAAGTCCACATGCCTTAAAATTGTCAAGGTTGAGAAACACTGGTCTATGGAGATTCTCGGTCATCCAGTTCATAGTTATCCCACAGGTGCTTTTTCACGAGCCATCTGGACTTTCTTGTTTTTCTTTGAAGACGTTTCGCTTCTCATCCAAGAAACTTCTTCAGCTGAGATAAGGTCACAAAAGGTGATTCCATGACTCCAAGATACTGCAACCATCATAAATACATGCCAGTTGCAAGCATCCAAATTTTGATCATGTGATCATGGGGATGCTGCAACAGTCGTAAGTGTAAAAAGCAGTCATAAGTCATTTTTTTTCAGTGCTGTTGTAACTTCAAACAGTACTAAACAAATAGTTATAAGTCAAGGACTACCTGTGTTTTACAGCCATTCAGTTAGAATCCTTGCAATCATAAGAAAAAGCTATCAAGCTTAGGTCCAGAATGGGGAAAGACATTATAATAGATAGAATTAATGTTGGTAACATATTGGCCAAAATGGCTCAATGAAAATCTCTTAAGTTCAGAAACAATACTGGAAATGTACATCCTATTGCCTTTGACTCCAAAGAATCATCTGGTTGCTCTTGTTTGAAATTGGATGTTGAGTTGGAGGGATTTTCACCAAATTCACATTGTCATTAATAATACTGCACAAGGGAATCAGAAAGGGAAGCCACAGATCCTGAACAAAAAACGTATGAATGGAATCTATAATGCAGAATGATTCTACCTAGGAATGAGGAAGGAACCTGCATTTAATCTTCGCAGCAGAGACTACATTCAGAGCAGCTCCTGCTGCTTAATCCCAAAGCACAGCCTTTCTCTGAATGTGAGCAGCTCATGTAATTAAGCTGGATCATGTTATGCCTTGCTATGAAATGCCATACAGGTGTGGTACGTTACATAAAAGCTAACAAAAGATGTTTTCATTCCATTATGAATGGAAAGGGACGTAAGAACAGTAAGAAAATAATATGTCATTTTATTTCTAGGCTCTTGTTCCTAATTTTTTTTGGAGGGGGGGAGGAATAATTCAGTGGGTAAACATCTGTTTTTTCAACAGACAATCCCCGATTCTACCCTAGCCATTTACTAGAGAGATTTGGTAGCGTAAGAGAGTTATTGTCACACAAATATGCCAAATCTCATTAGTAACTTGACAACTTCCAGATGTATGTGGACTTCAATTCCCACCACTCTCCAACAAGCATGACGATTGCTGAGAATTCTGAATAGTGAAATCTACATATAGAGAGCAACTTCATATGTAAAAGGAGAACCAGATGTTCACTGAGATTTGGAGTCTACTGTATGGTTTCTCTGCAGGAAGTTTCTTAGCATCTCCTGTTAAGGATCTGTGCCATCAAAAACTCAGAGAATAGCTACTGCAGGAGTTGAAATAAACAAGCATGGCTTGGAGCTTCATCAAGCCATCTTCACCCTTTCAGAAAAGCAGTCTTTGCATTCACAATAACATCAAGCTTTTATTTAGCCATGGTTTGTTGCATAAGCCACAGAGGCTGGGCTCACACATCAGGTGATTTACAGTGGCTTGTTTTAACACCATGCTAATCAGCAAGGCATATTAATAAAATTTAGTACTATGTCACCATGATGTAAAAAAGATGTTGAGACTCTAGAAAGAGTACAGAGAAGAACAACAAAGATGATTAGGAGACAGGAGGCTAAAACATATAAGGAACGGTTGCTGGAATTGGGTATGTCTAGTGTAATGAAGAGAAGGACGAGGGGGGACATGATAGCAGTGTTCCAATATCTCAGGGGCTGCCACAAAGAAGAGGGAGTCAAGCTATTCTCCAAAGCACCAGAAGGCAGGACAAGAAGCAACGGATGGAAACTAACCAAAGAGAGAAGCAACCTAGAACTAAGGAGAAACTTCCTGACAGTTAGAACAATTAACCAGTGGAACAACCTGCCTCCAGAAGCAGTGAATGCTCCAACACTGGAAGTTTTTAAGAAGAGACTGGACAGCTATTTGTCTGAAATGGTATAGGATTTCCTGCCTGAGCAGGGGGTTGGACTAGATGACCTCCAAGACCCCTTCCAACTTTATTATTGTTGTTGTTGTTGTTATCGAGCCACAGAAATGATTATGCTAAACATGAATAAGCCTGCTTGATTGGTGAAAGAAATGGCTTACCTTAATACAGACTTAATTCAAAATTCCTGGGGGTTTTTTTTGTTTTGTTTTTACAATTTTTACAAAGCTCCCAGCTGGCAGAAAGATTTAATTAACTCTCCTAAACCTACTTTTAAACATAAATCATTGTAAGCACCACTCAGCTGGTCAAAGAAAAGATCTAATCTTTGCTGGCCCAAGTTCAAGATAATATTAAAGTTGTTTTGACTCTCAGTAATGATAAACAACCATACATTAATTGTTCAAGTAGATATTAAACTTATATCTCAGCCTTCCTCAAAAGAGATAAGTATAGGATATCTTGATGGGTATTATTCAATTCCCATTTTTCTTACACATCTTAAGAGACCAATGAAGTGAGTGATAGGAACCAAGCAAGGGAATCTCTGAGTTTGATTTGGGTCATCTGAACAGATCTGAGACTTCAAAGAGCGTCATGTAATGTTTCCATTAGGCTGCCTAGAATTCATGAAAGAGGCAAAATCTAGAAGAGAAGCATCTTGATTCAATTTTCCCATGATACATACAGGTAGTTCTCAACTTACGACCTATCTGAAAAAAAGGACTTCTGACCCGGATTTGAAGTTGTGACTATGGCAGCCAGCCTGCAGTCATGTGACCACAATTTGGGTGCTCAGTAACAAAGCCTCATTGAGAGCCATTTGCAGCATTCCACAATCATGTGACTGGGTTTTATGATGGTTGGGAGAAAACTAGTATCCCATTACTTCCTATTTTCAGCAAAACAGAGCTATAGCAAACAATGGGTTTGCTTCATGATCATGACATTTGCTTAATGGCTGTGGCATTTGTACTTACGACCACTTGTTTGCTTAATGGCCATCACACAAAAAGTTGTAAAATCAGGCTGGTCATGTGACCCTTTTTACAACTGTTACAACTTATGGCCATAATGGGTAGGGTCCATTATGACCATTATTTAAGGACTATCTTTTTCCTAGTAGTACAAGGAGCTTTTGAAGAACATGTTTCTATTCCTGTGAATTTTTTCTTTATCATACATGTCATTGCCTGTTTTTTCATAGTGCCATCTCTTTTACAGTTGATCTTAGCCAAATTTCAGTATTTTTCCCTTTCCCTTCCTTAGCTGGAAAAGTGCTGATCAGCTCAAAAAGTTTCTTTGCTGTTGTTAAGTACAACAGGAATATAGATATGTAGCAATATAAGTCTGGTTTGGGAGGATGAAGCCAGAAGGCCTATGCAAATATCCCTAAATTAGGAAAATTAAGTTAATGCCCATCCCACTCTGTGCTATACTTTTTGTAAAATCCTTATCTTTAAAATAAAGACCACTTCTCATCTCATCCATGACATATGTAATGTGATTCTTTGAAATGAAATTACAGTGTAATCGCTCTAAAACAAGGCTGTAATCAGAATGAATACAGTTTCCATAGTACCTCCTTGGCCTACATTAATAAGAAGCTTCAGTTGATAATACTTTGACCTGTGGAGTGTCTTTGTTAATAATATCTCGGCAGAACATCTGCAACCATATGCTGCTATTTAAAATATGTGCATGAACAAACATGTTCCAGTTGCAAGCACTCAATAGGTACGATTGAGCAAGCAGTGGATAAATGTGCTGTAGGTGTTCTAGAACTTACATCAAGAGTGCTAAATAGACAGCTGGACTCAGGGCTAAGTGGGTTCCACATTGAAAACATCTCAGGGATAGTTAAACATATGGTGGTATTTTGATACTCAACTGCTTTAAAACTTATCAGATTTGGTACTCAACGCGTTTTGACGTGAAAATGTTGTGCCAGTACTCATTGTTTGTTCGGTACTTGACACACACTGTGATAGGAAATGGGAGATGGCCACGGAGAATGGGCAGGAAGTCAACTATGCTGGGAAGGTTGCTGCAAAAGGAAAAGGACGATGGCCGCAGAGGGTGGACAGGAGATTGGCCATGCTGGGAAGGTCACTGACATAGGAAAAAGGACAGATAAGAAGTCGTTCCCGGTTGAAACAGAAAGTCACATGGTCAGTTACATGGTTTGTTTGGCATTTGTTTTTAGTACACGTTGCACCTCCCAGAACCAATTAACAACGAGGTTAACAACTTCAACTTATTCTTGATTTTCTAAACAACCTCCCTAAATCTGTGGGCTAATTGCCTGATTATTCTTGGGTAATTTGGCCCTCTCTTTAATGCCTACATTTCTCTTTTCAGATCTTTCCTAAATTCCCTAGGATGTTCCTTCATTTTTCACACTATGAAATTGTTCGAAATTATGTTTTTAATATCTCCTTTTCTAGGAATTCCAAGGAGCATCCTGCACATCTTTTCCCATTAACTTCTTCTTCCATAGAAAGTTAACTACTATGTACAACAGTCAGCTTTATTTTTCCTTAAAATCAAAAATTCCAATGTTATATATTATATACTGTAAATACTTCACTTTTCTTGCTATCTACACCTCAAGAAAGTCTTACCTGTTTGGAGTATCAAGATAAAAATCCTCTTGCACCTCCTCCTTTTCCTAAAAGAGACAGTGGTCAGTAATACAAGTTAGGAATTTCCTGGAAGGACCAAAGCTAATTAAAGTCCCCCACAACTATTATTTTATGCCTCTTGTTTGGAAACTCATCCACATCTTTTTCCTAAATTGGTGGGCAACAATAGACACCAACAGCAGCACTGCTTTCATTTGTCCCTCTTTATTTTAACAATGTTTTCTCTATAGAATCACCATGTCCATTCATTTAATCTTCCCAGTAGATATAAGTAATTTTAACTCACAGTGTAGCTTCTCCTTTTTCATTGCTTCTATTGCCCTTAAATGATACCCTATGGCTACATTCCAGCCATAGGAGAATTCTGCTATATCTGCTTATGGACTTTGACATTTATTGGGACACTGGGCAAAATAATATAGGCCTTTGATGTGATGGGAATGAAGGCCTACCTTGGCATATACATTTTCCCAGTGGCCAGGGGCCTGTGTGTGAACCCTTCAAACAAGACATAAAGGAAGTTAAAGGCCATCTTTTTGTTGTTATTCCATAGTACATGCCCAATCAATATCAAGCTGACTCAGATTAGTATTCTGTATTCTGTACAGAACATAGAAGGTCAATGTAACGATCTGTATTATTACTAGCCATTAGCAATTTTATTTTCCCTTAACTTGTCACCTATTAAAACCATCCTAGTCATTAGCACATTGTTTAACATCTCTTTGCCTTTTAGATGCAAAGTATGTATACATAACTCTAGAAAATGAATAAAAAATTACTTGGTTTTATTCACATGTCACGTTGTAGTGGACACCATGCATTACCTTTATATCTCTGCCTCAAGATGATATCTGAATTTCAAAGACACATGAATCATCTTTCAGTTAACATGATAAAGCTACAGGACTTAATAATTGGATATGAGAATAATTAAGAAATCCCTTAATTAGTTAGCAAGGCATACCTGTGAGCAAGACACGTGTACACTTTAGGTGATCTGACATTCTTTAAATTACTCCATAGTTCAAAGTTGAGGAAACCACCTACTGCATCAAATTTAGAAGTAGCAACATGTAGATTCAATAACTGACATGAAAATGAGTCAGTTTTCTGAGAAGTGTATATTTGAACAGTTGTATACATGCATATACTGTGTATGTGTGTGCATATGTATATGGGTATGTGGTTTTATACGAGGCAGTGTAGATTCCTGTCAGCCACCTGAATTAATCCCTGCCATTCTCTTGGCAAAGTTTTTGTAAGTTGTTTGCCCTTGCCTTCTTCCTAGGGCTGAGAAACAATGACTGGCTCAAGATCATCCAGATGGCTTTGTGCCTAAGGCAGAACTAATGCTCACAGTTTCCTAGTTTATAGACTGGTGCCTTAACTACTACACAAACCAGCTCTCTATACTGTATTTATACATACTGTACATGCATACATGCATACTTCAAATAGCATATACAAGAAATATGCTAGAGTGGTTTAAAAAAATGCTAAAAACTATGAGGGTGCAATAGTGGTCAATATCTGTAGCTCAGGTGTAGAATGAGGGTGAAGATTCATTCTCCGAGCTTGTGAGTTGGTTTCTGAACATTTCATTACCAGGCTAGATAACATCTTCAGCAGAGTTCAGGGAACTTCCCTAAACTCCACTGAAGATGTTACCTAGCCTGGTAACAAATTGTTCAGAAACTAACCCACCAGCTCTAAGAACGAACCTTCATCTTATACCTGAGCTACAGATATTCACTATTGCAAAGCTAAAAACTATCTAAAAACTATGTTTGGAAAGGTAACCATTCATATCAGACATATCTATGATATACTGTATTATAATGTCTTTACTGAAGTCATTAAGGAGAAAACAAAATGGATTCCTTAAGGAAATTCTGGAAATAAGTGCCACTAAGTCAAAAAGTCCTTTTCCTTTCATCCAGCTAAGCATAATTTTCTGGAACATTAAACATAAACTCAACGTGGAGGCCAATTTATAGCTGACAAAGTGGTCATCTAGAGCAGAGGTCCCCAACTTTTTGAGCACCAGGGACCGGTTCCATGGAGAGAGGTTTTTCTGCGGACCAGAGAAGGAGTGGTTTCATGTACTGCCTGCATCCCGCAGAAGAGCTTTGCTTGTTTGCGTGGCCTGGTTTCTGCATGTCACAGGCTGGTGCCGGTCCACGGACCGGGGGTTGTGAACCTCTGATCTTGAGGTCATGATCCCGACTAAAGGTAAACTGCAACAGTTCACCTTCAGAGGTCCGCCCGCCCGCCCGCCCACCCACCCNATCTATCTATCTATCTATCTATCTATCTATCTATCTATCTATCTATCTATCTATCTACCTACCTACCTACCTACCTACCTACCTACCTACTCACCTATCTACTTACCTACCTATCTACTTACCTACCTACCTACCTATCCACCCACCCACCCAGATCATGTCTTCCTTAGATGAATCTGTAGAGCCCTGGTGACGCAGTGGTTAGAATGCAGTACCGCAGGTTAATTCTGCTACCTGCTGACTGCCAGCACTTCGGCAGTTCGATTCTCACCGGCTCAAGATTGACTCAGCCTTCCATCCTTCCAAGGTCAGTAAAATGAGGACCCAGATTGCTGACTCTGTAAACTGCTTAGAGAGGGCTGTAAAGCACTGTGAAGTGATATATAAGTCTAAGTCAGTGGTTCTCAACCTGTGGGTCGGGACCCCATTTGGGGTCGATCGACCATTTCATGGGGGTCACCAAGCAAGGCTGTCCGCCATTTTTTTTGTCCACCATTTTTTCCCCTTTTCCGGCGGGTGCCTTATCTCCCTTGGGCTGGACCAGCTGGTGGTCGGCCTGCTCCATCTCTGCTGCTTGCCAGCTATGCCTTGGCCGGCGCAGGGGGCGGAACCACGCATGCGCGGTGCTCCCGGGCAGGGAAAGTCCTCGACTTACGACCGGTTGGGTAGTCCTCAACTTACGACCGGTTTAGTCCTCGACTTACGACCGGTTGGGGTCGCGGCATTAAAAAGGTTGAGAACCACTGGTCTAAGTGCTATTGCTGTTAAATAATAATGAATTGAGTTTGTCAAACACAATGAGTCATAAATCATGCTTTATGAATCACAGCGACTGGATTCCTGCTGATTGTGGGCCCGCCAAGGTTAAACTAAGCCTTTTTAAATTCTTGGATTACAGCCTGCATATTCTTCTGCTTTGTCTCCAACTATGAAACCTCAGCCCCAAGGCTAAAGTAAAGACTCCTGTGTTTTTCTCCCTAGTGTATTAACTCGTTTGACATTTGCAGCAGAATTACATCAGCTGGGGATAAAGTTCCCTGTACAGAACAAGTTAGACAAGTGCACATATTTGTGCCAAAGGTTCATTGGAGTTTGTAGAGCCCAGGAGCAAATTTCTTGGAAACAAATTTATTTATTTATTTGTTTGAAAAATGTATATAGCTGCCTATATTATATAAAACAAACAACAAAATGCTTGCAACAAATAGGCAAATACAGGTGGTTCTTGATTTACAACAGTTCGTTTGGTGACCGTTTGAAGTTATGTCACTCAAAAAAGTGACTTATGACCATTTTTCACACTTATGACCATTACAGCATCCCCATGGTGATGTGATTTACATTTGGATGCTTGCCAACTGGTTCATATTTATGATGGTTGCAGTGTCCTGGTGTCACGTGATCCTCTTTTGCAACCTTCTGACAAGCAAAGTCAATGGGGAAGCCAGATTCACTTAACAATCATGTTACTAACTTAACAACTGCAGTGATTAACAAATGTGGCAAGAAAAGTCATAAAATGGGGTAAAACTCACTTAACAAATTTCTCTCTTGGCAACATAAATTCCAGGCTCAATTGTGGCCATAAATCGAGGACTATCTGTAATTAAAACTCAAACTAAAAACTCAGCACACCCTCTCTGCCATAAGGTGGCAGAGCCCAAACAATTGAGCCCAAACCTTCTGTTGCTAAGTGAAATAGTTGTTAAGTGAATTTTGCCCCATTTTATGACCTTTCTTGCCACAGTTATTAAGGGAATCACTGCAGTGGTTAAGGTAGTAACACGGTTGTTTAGTAAATCTGTCTTCCCCATTGGCTTTACTTGTTGGAAGTTCCCAAAAGGTGATCACATGATCCCGGGACACTGCAACGGTCATAAATATGAACCAGTTACCAAACATCCATATTTTGATCACATGACCATGGGGATGCTGCAATGGTTGTAAATGTGAAAAACGGTCGTAAGTCACTTTTTTCAATGATGTTGTAACTTCAGTCACTAACTAAACTGTTGTAAGTCAAAGACCACTTATATTATCTCAAAATAGAGTATTATCTCAACAAGTGCACATGTTTGTGCCAAAAGTTCATTGGAGTTTGTGAATTTCCCAGAAACAAATTTGTTTATCTATATAGCTCCCTTCATTACATAAAGCAAATAATAAAATGCTTATAACAAATAGCCATAAAAATAAAAACACAAAGTAAAAACTCAACACACCACCTTTGCCATTCAAGTATTATCTTGAAAAAGCACTTCCCACCCCAGTCCAATATCTAAGGGAAAAGTCAGGTCTTCATGACCTTCTGGAAGGCAAGGCAGGGCTCTCCATATCTAAAAGGGGAGGACATTCCACTGGGCAGACACAGCTATGGTATCGCTTCCTAGATACCACTAGATGACAACTTCTCCATAGAGGGGAACTGGAGTGAGCATACCTTATCCAACAAAGTGGGATGAGTAGATGCCATCATGGCAGTCCTTCAAATAACTTGACCCTATGCCTTACACAATTTAAAAGGCGATAACCACCCTTTTTAATTTTACCCAGAAAGAAACTGGAACCAAGTACAGCTCTTGCAGCAGCAAGGCTCCAAGGTACCCAAAGCTCTGCACACCTGTAGTTTCTGTGTAGTCAGCTAGGGCAGTCCCATGTAGAACACATTGCAGTAGTCCAAATGGGAAGTGACTGGAACATAAGTGACCATGATCAGTGCTTCTCGGTCCAGGGATGGGCTCATTTGATGAACAAGATGAATTTCTGCAAAAGCTTTCCTAGCTATAGCTGCCACTGCATATGAGAAGAAGCTGCAAGGAGGATCCAACCTTCCAGGGATAGTTCTGATGTACTGCTAAAAGACAGCAATCTCCATGCTGGGCACTTGGTTTTAGGGAACTGATTATGTTACCTAGCTTAGCAATATGAAACATCTACAAGAAGAAAAGCAAGGTCAGAGAACACCAAGAACTCAAGAATCCAACCTTAAGCTACATGTATTCTCTACCATGTCCATGTTGTATAGATTCTGGGATTTATAGCCCCAACACATTGAACAGGTACCAGGTTCTAGAAATCTGTATAGGGTTTCCAAATTTCCATCTGTGGATCTATATGGGGGCCAAGTGATGAATTGCACGTGGAAGAGGTCCTATTTAAAATATGGTCCAGTATTTGATAAATATGAGAATATATTTCAAGTTCTAATAGCAGCTTTCTCATTTTTTCACACTTGTTTTTAATTTTGGCATGTTGTAATTTTGTGAAATTTGTTGACCTTTCCTTGATTGGATTATTGTTTGAATTGATAAAGAGTTTGTTAGTAACTCTGTATTATCTCATTTTGGAGAGAAAATTGCATGCTGTATGTTGATAAAAGCAAAATCCTATATTTATCTATATTATATTTATTGGTGATGATGATACATACATTTATAAATTATATTCTGTACTGCAAACAAATCAAATCAATATTGTTCGAAGACAATATTGTCTTAAAGAATTCCTAGTCATGGACAGCAAAATAGATTTTAACTACTGTAATGAAGATGCTTTGTCTTAACTCTGTTAAGACAAATACTATTCTAACTCTCTCATTCCTCGGGGCTCTTCCTTGCAGTAATGAATATTATATTACCTTGGCATTTGGCAGAGAGCATTATGGTTATACATATACATTATAGTTCCTTCAATTCAATGGGACTGATTTCCAGGAAGTGTTTATAACATTGCAACATGAACCAATAAAACATTTGTTAACCAAATTACTACTCAATTTCTGTCCTTGCGGCACAGTACCTTTGCAGAAAGTGCCTTAAAACAGCAACAGTATACTGGCACTGGAACAGGTATAGCAACCATCATTAAAGAAAGAAAAAAAACCCCTATATTTTCCCTTTCTTTCCTATATACATTGTTTAGAATTTTTCCACTCCAGTCCATTAAAACATAATTCAAACTGAATTAAAGTTATTTTAAAAAAATCATTATAAAGAAACAGCATTCACAATAGAGAAAATATTGTAAGGTTTCCTTCCAGCTTAGCTTAATTACTGGCCATTTCATGGACTCATCCATGTAGGTTTTGGCCACAAAATCAGAAGTGACTTATCACTGTCTTTTTCTAGATTTTTTTTTTCCTGTTTCTTAATCTGGTCTACAGCCTTAGTATTTCTTGGAGTTCTCTTATGCAAGTATTAGTTAGACTTGATGCTGTTCAGCTTCTGAGCAGATATACAGTCAGCCGAATGTTGCCACCTGCTGTAAAATCATCAACATAGACACAAACAGAGAGAAACCTACAAACTGCACTGAAGGGAAGGCAAAATCTGAAGTCCACTTTAGGTAATGAAAATTCACTGGGTGGCTAAGACAGTCACAACAGATATGATCACGCAATACATTCATCCTTAGTTAATTGTACTATATTTTACTCCATTGAACCAATTTTCTTGGTTCACAGAAATCAAATATTAACTCTGGAAGTTCAAGGTACTTTAACTTTGTACCTACACTAGATTACACATGAAGTACTAGGGATGAGTGCATGCCAATGATTAAAGGTGGGATTTAACAGTTTGAGCCTGTCCAGAAGCTTGTCAGACTATACTTGGCATGACAAGTGTCCTGACACAGTTGCAGTAAGTTCTGGCAGGGACTTGGAAACATAAAGAAGTGATTAAGAACCAGTAAGAACTACAGGTAGTTCTCAACTTACAACATTCATTTAATTCATTTAGTGACCATTAGAAGTTACAACGGCAGTGAAAAATGTAACTTATGACCATTATTCACACTTATGACTGTTGCAGCATCCCCAGGGGTGATGCTGGGCTCAATTGTGGTCGTAAGTCGAGGACTACCTGTAGATGGAAAGTTGATAAGGAAAGAAACAAAGATAATGAAAGGAATTTTTCACGTTTGGTGAAAGCCAGAAACTCTAGTCAACAGTAGCATTAATAATATGTTAAATTATGTCCTCAACTTTGGAATCTTTGAGGAGCTAGGATTATATCAGATCTGGAGTGTTGCTGAGAGAATTATTTTGAAAAATTGGAAAAGTGGTATTATTCCTGATATCAAGGAGTGGACTTAAAAGAAATGTAATTCCCATGTTGTGAAACAGACAATTGAAATGAACATTTAACAAAAAACCTGACACAACATGTTTCCCTCTGGAAGATTTAATGACATTTGATAATAATTGCCATATATTATTCTCATTTATTTAGATACGCAAACTTTTTCTTTCTTCCTAGCATTTTCTCATAAGGGCAGTGTCCACTTTTTTCAGATCAACTGAGTGTTGATCCATAGGTTGTGACCGGAATTGATCAACCAGTTTCTTGCCTGTGTCAGATGTCATGAGCTGAGAGACAGCTGGTGGCCCAAAGTCTCCCAGCCAGTTTCACATCTAAGGCAGGAGTAGAACTCAAGTTTCCTGGTAACTGGCACAAAGTCACCCAGCCAGCTTTCATGACTAGGGTGGGACTAAAATTCCCGGTTTCTTGGTTTCTAGCCTTTGCCTTAACCCCTAGACCAAATTGGTTCTGTTTATAAACCTTTATGTATTGTTTAATATTTGATGAATATGTGATAGTGGCAGATAATTTACAATCCCATTTTGTTGGTTGCCCCAATTTTTGCGTTTAGTTTGTTAATATTTTCTTTTCTTTTTTATGTTTTCTTTTGGGTTTTTTTGGGGGGGGGGTGTATTTTTTTGTTACTGTGTTTCCCTGAAAATAAAACCCAACCAGAAAATAAGCCCTGGCATGATTTTTCAGGATGCTCGTAATATAAGCCCCACCCCAAAAATAAGCCCAGTTAAGATCATTAGCCAGATAGATGCATTTAGTACTGCTTTTCCACAAATTAAGACCTAACCGGAAAATAAGCCTTAATGCATCTTTTGAAGCAAAAACTAATATAAGATCTGGTCTTATTTTCGGGGAAACATGATAGATATTAAAATAAACAAATGGGAAAAAACAGATGATTGCAGAACAAATACCTGTACTTCCACTCAGGCTTTTAGAGGCTTCACTTAATTGAGGATGTTTGTATTCTTGTCTCTCAATAGCAACTAATTTCTAAATAAAAATTCTTCTTTCCTAAAATGTATAAATGACATGTGGTCATGAATTTCTTCCATGCTGATAAAGGCAAAAGGAGAGGGATGATCCACAATGGGGTTGAGAGCAGGTAAGTTGCTCTGTGAGTGAGATGGGCAGTGTCTAAATCTGAAATACAAATAAAATAAAAATAAGGCTGTACAGGAAAGCAGGAAAGCAGCCTAACTAAAGAAAGAATTTCAGAATCAAACACTAAAATAGACCATAGAAGGTAATTTCTCTATTGTTGCCCTAAAGCAGTATGCATATGAGTAAATGTTTAGACAGGTGCCAGATGATAAGAACTCATAGAACAGAAGATGCAATATTCCTTTGTGGAACAGAACACTGTTCACACAATGTTATTGCCAGGCTAATACCAATAGTAGAACAGAACAGAACAGAACACAACAGAATATTGCTGAAAGGGACCTTGGAAGTCTTCTAGTCCAGCCCCTTGCTCAGGCAGGAAACCCTATACCATTTCAGACAAATGGCTGTCCAGTCTCTTCTTAAAAACTTCCAGTGAGGGAGCGTCCACAACTTCTGGAAGCAAGTTGTTTCACTGATTAATTGTTCTAACTGTCAGGAAATTTCTTCTTAGTTCTAGATTGCTTCTCTCTTTGGTTAGTTTCCATTCGTTGCTTCTTGTCCTGCCTTCAGGTGCTTTGGAAAATAGCTTGCCTCCCTCTTCTTTGTGGCAACCCCTGAGATATTGGAACACTGCTATCATGTCACCCCTCGTCCTTCTCTTCATTAAACTAGACATACCCAATTCCAGCAACCGTTCCTTATGTTTTAGCCCCCAGTCCCCTAATCATCTTTGTTGCTCTTCTCTGTACTCTTTCTAAGAGTCTCAACATCTTTTTTATATCGTGGTGACCAAAACTGAATGCAGTATTGCAAGTGTGGCCTTACCACGGCATTGTAAAGTGGTATTAACACTTCACGTGATCTTGATTCTATCCCTCTGTTAATGCAGCCCAGCACTGTGTTGGCTTTTTTGGCAGCTGCAGCACACTGCTGGCTCATATTTAAGCGATTGTCCACTAGGACTTCTAGGTCCCTCTCAGTTATTACTTTTGAGCAAGGTACCACCTATACTATACCTGTGCATTTGATTTTTCTTGCCTAAATGTAGAGCCTTACTTTTTTCAGTGCCAGTACTGAAAGAAGAATACATTATTTTACACGTGCAACTGGAGAATGGAATGTGAAGAATGTGAATCACAGAGACATTTATGTTTGATTTTGAGCATTTTTATTACCAAAAAAAATCAACACAGAAAAATACATCAACAATAGTACAATAAAAGCTTACATTATAGCGATTTTACATAAGGAAGAAAAGAAACTCAAAAATAAAATTGAGGGGGGGAAAGGATACATTTAATATTGATATAAAAGTAATTTATTAATTGATAATAGATAATATATTGAAAATAGGAAGGTATGTTAGTTACGTTCACTGCCTTGAGTTATTTGTATAAATAATAAAGGCGGGATAATAAATAAACAAACAAATACATGCATGCATACATACATACATAATAAATTTGAAATTTAAAAGTATTATCAAATAGAAAGGTTGAAAGTCATGGCAACAAAAAGAATATGTAATGATTGAATCTAAACCAGGGGTGTCAAACTCGCAACATCATGTGATGTGTTGCGACGTATCGTGACTTTTTTCCCATTGCCGGCAATGGGGTGGGTGCGGTTTCGTAATGACGCATCCAGCCCATGGGCCGGCAGTTTGACACCCCTGATCTAGACTGTCACTATCAAGCAAGAAGAGAAGAAGGAAAAAGATCCCAACCCAGAATGCCAACAAATTGAGAAAATAAATGTTTTTAAGAGCAATGTAACCATAAGAAATTTTAGCTGAGGTAGGTAAAGGGTACTTGAAATCACTAGGTATGAAGAAATTTTGGTTTCAGATCCAAAACAAACAAACCATCATGTTCTGGAACATCTGCGGAACAAATGTGGCTGTGGCCCAAAAGAGACAAAGCCAGAAACATTTTGGTTCTTCCAGATTTCTGATGAAATAAAGGTATGGTTGATACAAAAGTGATTGATGATATTGTCATGTAACATCAATTTTACTTTCAAGCACAACTTAAGGCCCTGGTAATAAAAGTTTCACAAGGTTTGGGACTTGGGTATCTGTGAGACTGCTTGCTGCAAGTTAAATCTACTGCCTAAAATGTTTTTGGAAAGAGTTACTAATTACCTACAGCTACAGGATAGAAAACCTAGAAGCAAACATTTCTGCTGGAGCAACCCTCCTGTAACATTTGTTATCTAAGAAATAAGAACAGCATATTTGTTGATATTCAGAAAGTTTAAGACCTGGTTGTTTAAATAGGTTTTCAGGTATTGAAGAATTAATGACTTGTGTATCTAAGGATGTGTAATGAGTGTTATTCATAACTGATTGGACATTAATCATATTTCTACCTCGCCACAATCAAGATTTCAGTGGTTAGCAGTCTATATACTTATTGCTCTCATTGATGTTGAATCTGCTCAATACATAATACATCTTTTGTAAGACATTTAGATTTGCTTGACTGAAGTAGCATAAAAGCTCTAGCAATAAACCAGAATCACTGAAAGCACAAATTTTCTGTGCAAACTAATTTTTGGCAAACTTTGCTACAAAATTATTGGCACGGTATTTCTTCTCAGTATCTAACCCCAGTATCCTCCAAAGGCATCATGCTTTACCTCTTCTTCTACATTATTCTGGGTTAGACATCTGACCTTCAAGAACTGACTGATTGAGTTGTTTCCAACTCAATGAAAAGGGAGAAAGTTATCTTTAGTAATTAATTCCTTTTGCCATTCTTTGTCAGATGCTTCTACAGCCATCCTTGGATATCCTTTTTAAAAAAATCTCAGGTTCAAAATTAAAAATAAAGCTATTTCAGTTTCCTGAAAAAAGTATAGTTCTATTAATTTGCAACATATTTCCTAGTTGTAGAGTAGGTGACTTTCTGACTGTGCAGTGTACCATCTATGACCTGCCAGCACTTACTTGCCAAGGAAAATGTATGCACTATCCAAAGGATGAAGAGGAGTGGGGGAAGGGGGTGTATCCATTTCACTATGAAGAGGAAACAAATGTAGGTGACAGTTGCAATTTCAGGGTATTTAGGGAAATTTATTTCTAAATATATGTTTACAACATTGTTCATATTTTATGAGACTTCCTGGAGCCATCCAGAAGCTATATTACGCCAGAAGCAATGTACTAAGAGGAAGACTTTAGTCTTTGAAGAGAGAAACTACGCTCTGTAGTTTGTTTTTCCTAGGGGGCAGAGCAGCTACCGTAGTACAAGGGACAATACATCATAAATGGGACACTGATGTTAAGGACACCAGGCGCATGCACTGCTACAAGATTATTATTTTTTTAAATGAGCAAACCTGATGTGCAATTTTGAAGTGGTAAAAACATATTTCTGAATTAAATTATAAATATTTGTTAGATGCCTCACACCATTATGAAGAGGAGGACAGTTCCCGTTACATGTTTGAACTAAAGTCCCAGAAAATTAGCCTTTGGGCCCAAGGGACTTCCCATCTGAGAATTAACTTTTAAAGATTGCACTGAGGGACTTCATCCCTGAAAGGCGGTCCTGTTATCAATTCAAAGTGGTAAAAAATAGCTATTGCTTCCCAAAAGGCAAACAGGAGAAAATGCAAAATCAAAAACCAAGTAATTTAAACTGCTCCTCATAAACCAAAAGTGACAAGAGAGTTTGGGGTAATTGTAGCCAGTTCTTCCATTGCACACAATTATTAAATCACCTTCTGTAGGAGAAAAGATGACAGAACCCGAGGGTGGGGTTAAGAGAGGAATCAGCCTAGAATCTCTACATAGACGTAAGAGAACTAAGTCCAACCCCCCTGGACTGATGTTGACCCTTATCTAAGCAGGTGCCAGTGGTAATTTGGGAAGATTTCTGTACCTAAGCTTTTGGCAATTAATGAATTTGACCACTTTCTTATGCACAATGACAAATGGATCTCCCTGTAACTTTCGTATTCAACATTGCTTCTTTGTACAGTGGTACCTTGATACTCAACTGCTTTGAAACTCATCAAATGTGGTTCTCAATGCATTTTGACACAAACATTTTGTCCCGGTACTCATTGCCTGCACAAGCTAGAGTCGGTGTCGGCTGCCTTGTGACTCACTTACATTATTCCTTATGGGAAAAATTTGGTTGGTACTCGTTTTTGGTACTCATTGTGCCTTCCAAAACCAATTAACAATGAGTACCAAGGTATAACTATAAAGAAAAAAATATATAAGCATTCTTCCAAGTATCAGGCTTAGATACAGTCAGTATTAATATTTTCTTCCTTCCACTCTGCAGAATATATCTCATTTCCATAGAAATGTAATTATACACTCCTCACAAATTATTTTATTCAAAGTAGATTATTTTTTATCGTAGTTGCAGCTTATCACACTTTACAGTAATATCATATGTTTGCCAAGGTTATGCCATCCAAGAGAACATAGTGGAAAGATGCCAGATCTGTTAAACAAAATAATGCCCATGACTGTGCCTGGGAGAAAATTCTCATGGTTTCACAAGAAACCTTCCATAGTTCATGCTGTATAGCTTCTTTTGAACTGGAAACATCATAGATTGAAACTGGGATCTTCTGTATGTAGAGCATGACTTTCACGAATATAGTCCTTACCAGAACCAGCTGGCTACACTTCTTAATGTGATCTATACCAAACCTATCTAAAATAGATTTTTAAAATTAATTACAAGTCATGTATACAATAATCAGGGGTTTAAGCCAAGATGCTCAGCTGACAAGAACAGACATATCCCATGCATGGGCAACAATTTTTTAAAAAATATCCTAAACAACTTTCTTGCCAGCCAAATATTAAGGAAACAACAGTTTTATCAGTAGCACAATAAAACCAACCCTAAACTGTCCAGTGCCTCAAACAATCAATCAATGGAAAATTTCCATCATTATAAAATTGGTCAGATGCAGAAAGGAGATACAACTTGAAGCTATGAAGGCCATAGTCATCACCCAAAGTTAATGCACAAATTAAGTTTCAGCATTAAGCAGCAGAGAGATTGTTGTCACTTGGTCCCACCAGGTTGCCACAAGACAGAGAATGGTCCCTTTCTTCAATTGGATCCAAGCTTCTCAGGATCTCCAATTTTTTTATCACTTAGAAGAGACTCCCTTCTCAGGGAAACCACTGTTACGGTTGCATAGTCCAATATTTGCAGATACCTACTAGACTCAGCCTACATGAATTTGACAAACGTCTTCTGATTTGGAGGCAGCTCCCACAGTCGGAAACCCTGGTGCTTGGTGGGCACCCAAGTCACCTGTCTTCACAGGCATCCATGAATTAGCACCAACAAAATGAGAAACAGGTGGTAGTCCTGCTGGTGAGTGGGAATGGTTCTGGATACACAATTCTCCCATAGCGCCAGCAGTAGGAGGCAGTGCAGGACTTTGAAAAGATGATAGTCCGGGTGCTGGAATTTGTGCGTTAGGATACTGCATGTGCATGGCAAGCAACGGAGGAGGGGGGCTGTGATAAGTCTGAGTGGGATAAGAACCTGGCACTGGATTTAACCTGAAAGAGACAGAAAAGAGATGTGTTAATACAAGGGTCTCCAACCTTTCTGGATTGGCGGCCCGGTGGGAGAGGAAGGGGCAGGGGCCTTACGTGTGCATAGGCCAACGTGAATGTAGCTACACATGCATGCGCACGAATAGGCCGCGAGCATGCACGCCAGAGACACCGGTCCTTGTGAGGCTTGTGCTGCCGCCACCAGGCTCGCAACAATGCCACTATCAGCATGAGGATCACGCCACTGCTGCCCCATGAGACTTGCGCCGCGGCCTGCGCAAGGCTCACGCCGCCGCCTGCCTGGCACTTGCAGCACTGCCACCGCCTGTGCAAGGTTAGTGGCAATGCTGCTGCCTGCATGTGGTGTGCTACCGCCCATGTACCGCTAGCAGCACTGCTGCAGCCTGCGCAAGGTTCGTGGCAACGCCATCGCCCGCACGGTACTAGCGACGCTGCCACCACCTGTGCAACACTCATGGCAATGGTGGCATGAGGGGGGGGTGAGCTACTCATGCAGCCCAGTGACCAAGAGGCCACAGCCCGGTAGTGGGCCGTAGCCCATAGGTGGGGATCTCTGTGTTAATAGACTAAATTCACAAGGTGACCCGCCCAGCTAAGTGACCCGCCCAGCTAAGTGACCCGCCCAGCTAATTATTATTATTATGAAGGCAGGAGTTACATAGATGCCATGGGAATTATATATTTTTGTTAATTTTTATCCCATCTTTTAATAAATAACTCAAGATGCCAAACATATATAATACTCCCACCTATTTTCCCAACAACTATCCTGTGAGATCAATTTCAGCAATTTCAGCCTTTCTAATATGTAAAGAACAAATGCTACATTAACCAGGGTACTCTTTGTTAAAGCTCATGTGTTCCTGTTCTGGGAACAAATTGAGAAATGAATACTCAGTTCCTACTAACAGCTGTCCTGGACCTGAAGATCTAAAGGAAAGCATATCTAAAGAATGGTTGCTGGGATTGGGTATGTCTACTTTGTAATTCTTAGACACATAACACAAATTTACAAAATAAAACATTATATCTAAGAGGGAAACGTATGTCAAAACTATGTGTTAAGATTAAAACTGTCAATATTTAACATTAACACATTCAACAGAATGTACCTTTATCTCAGATATACATTTTTTATATAGTGAGGCTACAACTTCCCTTATTTACAAGCTCATATGAAAGATAATTTTGATCTAAATGTAGGATTAAAAACAGAATTATTTTTGAGCTGCATCAATTAACCAAGTCATCAAATTTTAAATTCTGTGAAGTTACTGAAACTTTGAGAAATACTGTTATTAGTAGAAAATTAAACAGTAAGCATTATGATAGCTAGCAGACTTACTTTCGATTCTGGAAAGCGCTTCTTTCTGCCAGGGATCCTGGAATATATTTTACCCCGGGAATTCTTTTCAACAGCCGGAAAGGGAACTTCTGATCTAAACAAGAGGCTGTTGATTCAGAGAAATCCAAAGCAAAGCAGTAACCATGACCATCTAAAATTTAGCAGTTAAGGAGAGCCAGAAAAAGGATGTGAAAGAAGGCATTTTTAAGCCTGGTCTTCTGAATATATTTTTCTGAGATTGCTTTAAAATGTTCAGAAACTTCAATGGAAGCACAGAACACCAATATTATATTTTCTTCACTTCCTTACATATTGTATTTTTGAACTGCACTAACAAGAAACGAAGGTCTCAAGAATGTAAAGTGGCTGACTTGCTACTTATATTTAGTGTAATTTGCTACCTTTGCAACTTTAGGTAGGGGCAATCTATTCAGTCCATTCAAGCAATAGCTAAAACAGTCTTGATATATCTGGAAAACCCCAAAATGGAAAAGATTGTTGATGGGTTAATATAATAAATCATTAAAGAAAATAAGCTTCAAGTGTATCTGTGCCATTTATAACGCAGACGGTCATCTATCCTAAACGTTTTAGAAGTATTCTTTAGATATGGAAGATGCAACTTGATAAGTTAAAAGTTATGCAATTCATTATAAAAAGATACATATATTCCCAATTAAGAGGCCACAGAGATTTGCTAGGAAAGAAGAACTTGGGAAAATCCAGGCCACACAAAGCAGCAACCAGGGCACAAGTGTCATGTGGACGTTCACTCCAAAGAGCACTGTTCTCCTCATTCGAGAACGAGCAATTGATGCAGCCAGCATGGCAAAAGCCACAGGAACGAATCCTTCAGCATCCGTCATCTTCAACATGCCGGATGCCATAGTCCTGAGTACAAGGTAGAGTAGAGCTAAGGAAACCGCAAATGCCAGAGTGAGGAAGGAGTGCTTCACAGTCCCCACCATCTTCTCAAAGCTGCCAGCAAAGTACCAGATGATAACAGCACTGCATACCAAGGAGATTACATCCTCATAAACAAAGATGTAGGTCACCAACCTATAAACTGCAAAAAGAGCCAAGTTGGCAAATAAATAATAGACAAGAAGCTGACACTCTGAAATCATTCCTAATTTATTCATAGCTTTGGAAGAATGCTGCTAACTCCAAAGACAAGGGGAACTGAAAGGCTGGGATAGGGTTAAGGAGGATGGAGAGCTGCATTAAATCAAAAGTCCAGAATCAGAAGAGTGTTGGGTTTAGTGAAGTATTTTTTTTATCTAATTTACATAGCCGCCCATCTCACCAGAAACTACTCTGGGCAGTGTACAACAAGCCAGAACAGTTTATAAATACATAAAACTACTTACCAGTTAATTATAAAAACATTTTTAAAATAAACCAAACAAAATAACAGATGGAGGGATGTTAATAATAGAGTTATCTCACAAGTTTACCCATCTCGTGGGGTCCCCAGGCTTTCTGACATTACCAGATCTTAAGGGATTCTCAGAAGCTCATGAGACTAAACTCATTTCAGGTGGCAGAAGATTCCACAATGTGGGTGCCACCACAGAAAAGGGCCACTGCCTAGGTTGGTCTCCCTAGCTGATAGCACGTGTAAAGTATACCTTACAAAGCTTGTGATCTGGCCATTTTCTAACAAAGTGAACATGCCTGGTTTTGCAAGGTTGGAGAGAGGAGATGCAGGCATATTAATTTGGTCAGCCTGAAGAAACACATAAGTTTATTTGTTCTTCTGGATTTTTAAATATTTGACAAAATTAGCAATAATAGTCTTTTGAATTGCCTAGAAGAGGGGGGGCAGTATTTACTCTGAGATATTTCTAGTTCTTCCTAAAACTGTATATTCAGTAGTTTGTCTATTGCTTACAACAGCATTCCAATTTATTTAGCAAATGTATACACTGCCTATTCCCTTAACAATTTAGGGTGTCTCGTAAAGATGCAGTTGTAATGTATAAACATAACAGAAAAATCAACAAAAATCAGTAAATATGCTTCAATGTTGCTTGTCCCCTGCATTTCGGCATGTAAAGACAAATCACTGGGAAAAATAATCTGAAGTATGTTTCCATCCATCAATAACATGCAGCTCTACCTGGGAAGTTCCTTAAATTTAAAATCAATGCATGAATAGGGAAGATAAGGGCTAAGAAACTGAAACTTGAAGAGGCAGTGTGCATAGCTGGATGCAGGCTGTCATAAATAAAATGTTTCTGAACAGAAGAGATCCTCAGTTAGACATTCAAATTATTATAAAAATATTAAAGGACCTAGAAAAATGGGGTTTCAGTACAGCTTTTGGCAAATCTAAGCAAATATTAATAGCATGTTTTTTTTGGGGGGAAGGTGCTTTCTCTCATTTTTCAAAATATTGGGAGTGTAACATTTTACAGATAGCCTGCAAATAATCTAGACCTACCTTCCATTCGCTCCTGCTTTGCCAACCATCAAGAAACCTAAACTCAAAATGTAATAGAGAAGGAAGAACTCTGCTATGTAAGATTCCTCTGGAAGGCAGCTGCCTAGATGAATTTTATTAGCCCCAGGAAGAAGCAAGGAATGACTGTGGAAATTAAAGATGGGGACAGTCTAGCAGAGATTAGGAGAAAGGGCCAGATTGTCTTCTATGGAAGCCTTAAAGAAATCAATCTTTGCTAGGATTTTTTTAATTTAAATTTATTTATTTATAAAACTTACAGACCACCCATCTTAGGTCAAGATAATTCTGGGCAGCTTTAATGCCTAAATTAAATAAATGCTGAAAAGCAATAGAATGGCTCCTGTAACGGCCCCAGGACCTCTTTAAGTCCTTTCCAACATAAATCAGCCCGATGTCCTCCATGAAGTACGAAAAACAGAGCCTTCTCGTCTTTATCGTAAATGCTATGGTAGCCTGCTCCTTCCCATGGAAGATCCATTTCCATCTCCCTTGGATTTCACACTCTCCTCTCCCCCCCCCCGAGCTTTCTGAAAAGACTCCACAGGGAAGAACGTAACAGCCGCTACCCGAGGAAGGCAGGAAAAGAGGGATCGTCCCTCGAGCTCACCCTGCCCTTCCCGCACCGCCGCCGGCCGCAGCAAAAACCCCGACAGAAAGTCGTCGGGCAGGTCATTACTTCTGCTCCGCTGCAACAGGCCCAGCCCGGAGACCAACAACGTGAGCAAAATCGTCAGGCAAGTAGCCACGGGAAACTTTTCCATGCTCTCCCGCCTTCACCCTACACACACACACCCGATTTTCAGATCGTCCGGGTTACCAAGCCTTCCGAGTTCTGCTTCCGGGTTAGGTCACAACCAATAGAGCCAAGAACTCAAGACAGACAGGAAGCCCCGCCTTCCCGCTGAACGAACTCTGCGTGGTTTGGCCAGGTGAGGTTGTATCCCCCGCCTGTCCCTAAAAGCAAAGCCTTTCTCCGTTGCCGTGGTAACCGAACACCCAAGGGTCTTCAAACTTGGCCCTTTTATGACTTGTGGACTTTAACTCCCAGAATTCCTCAGCCAGCATGCCTGGCTGAGGAATTCTGGGAGTTGAAGTCCACAAGTCATAAAAGGGCCAAGTTTGAAGACCCCTACCATAATCCGAAATGTTCTTTCAAATAATAACAGCTGCAGAAAGGAGGCAGAGCCAACTAAGGCTCCAAAGCACAAATAGGACAGCTGCAATGGAACCACCCATTTGTGCTGGGTTGAACCTGAGAGCTGGATTCCGTTTAGGTAGTCCTTGACTTACAATAGTTCATTTAGTGACTGTTCAAAGTTACAACGGCATTGGAAAAAGTAACTTATGATCATTTTTCACACTGACAACCGTGATCAAAATGCAGATGCTTGGCAAATGGTTCATACTTAGGACCACTGCTGTGTCCCAAGGTCATGTGATCACTTTTTGCAATCTTCTGACAAGCAAAGTCAATGGGGAAGCCAGATTCACTTAACAGCCGTGTTACTAACTTATCAATTGTAGTGATTCACTTAACAAATGTGGCAGGAAAGTTTGTAAAATGGGGTAAAACTCACTTAAATGTCTCACTTAACAACAGAAATTTTGGGCTCAATTGGGGTCATAAGGACTACCTGTATTGTAGCAGTTCAAGGTACAGGCAAATAGCCAACAATTCTGGAAGCTAAAGTAAGGGAGTTCCTTGAGAGGCCTGGCTATCTTAGTGTAATATGTACTGTATAATAATAAAATTCATCAACTATAGCCTTTTTTTTGGCATAACACCAACATGGAAATGGTTTTATTATTGCCTTTTCTGGGATTTTAGATTTTTATTTCCCAGATTAGTCTGAGATGTTCTGTCTGTCTTCTTTAAAGTGTTCATCACTATATCCAGAGTTGCTTAGATGAAAATTAGGCTAAATAGCTTGGTACAACTGCTTATATTCCCATATATTGCTTTGAGATTATAACAATGATAATATTTTAAACCTGTTTCCATTAATTGAGGTTTGTTTGCTTGTGTACATTCAAGTTAGTCTTAACTTCTGGCAACTACTTAGACAGGTCACTGCAATTTTATTGGCATGGTTTTTCAAAATTGCTTTGTCATTTCTTCGTTCCTAGGGCAAAGAGAGAGTGACTGGCCCAAGATCACTCAACTGACTTTGGGCCTAAAGCAGGATTAGAACTCACAATCGCCTGGTTTCTTGTCTAGTGCCATAAGTACAACACCAAACTGACTCTCTTAATCTGTTTACCAAGTGTATTTTGAAAAATAATCTGAAACTTCTATTTGAGTGGCCCTTTTGAAAGACTGAATTAACTGAATTAAAATTCTATAATTCTGTGATTAGTATCTGAGCTGGCTGAGCTTTTAAGGACTGACCAGAACTGACAAGAAGTACCAGGTAGATTCACAAACTGGTCAAACCAAGTTGATGTTTGCTTGACTCTAACTTAGTGTATTGGTGAATAAATCTGGTGTTCAAATAATTAAATGTCATGATTTAATGTTATATGTGAACAAAATATATCTCAAACCTTGGGCTGTTGCTTAAAATAATTTATTGGTTGTGTACAGGGCAGCTGCAGGCAGATTGTAACTGCATATACATCTAAGTAGAGCCAAAGCTTCCAGTGATTTTCAGCTTTTCTAAGAGCCGTTGGATATAAAGAGATGTTATATTTCTTTAGAAATGGCATCAGCCATGGTTATTCAATCTCTTGAACTGTGTCAAATATGTTGAAAATGTTCGATTTTTAAAAATGCTGAAGAACAGAAATAGACATAAAAATTATTTACAGAACCTATAGACATTTATATTATTGAGCTGTGCAAGAGTTACACTTACAAATTATATTTTAACTATTTTCTACATGATATGAAAACTGCAACAATAGCTTTTATAGACTAAATATTGCAAATTAGGAAAAGCATTCACAACAGAAGACTTTAGGCCAGGGGATAGTGCTTATCTCTGTTTCTAAGCGAGGGAGCCAGCGCTGTCCAAAGATATTTCCATAGTGATGTGGCCAGCACGATTATACATGGAGGCGCACAGAATACTGTTATCTTCCCATCAAAGTGGTACCTATTTATCTTCTCACATTTGTGTGCTGTCAAACTGTTAGGTGGGCAGTACTTGGGCAAGGACGGGAGTTCACTCCGTTGTGCAGCGCTTGGGTCTGAGTGTAGAAACTTGGTTGACTTGGTAGGTAATTAGAAGTATCTAATTGGATTCTGCCCTTGCACCGGAATTAGTTTCAGACAGGGAACAAAACCAGCACAAACCCAGAGACTATTTGGGAAGCGGTTTCATTTCCCCAACTGTCTTGTAATTACTAGAAAAGAGAATCATCCCTGCAGTTGAGTTATCTTTCTGAGATTCTCTTTCAGAGTGTTTAAGGACAATTTTATACCCCAGCTGTTTATAAGGGATGGAGGTACACTTCTAAAGGACAGCAAAATAGGTCCTGGCCCTATATTTTTCAGCATCTCCTTGATATGTAGAATTTCAGAAAAAAATAAACTCAATCTAGTTTTCTTTCAAAGCACCAAAACTAAATCAGAGGGCTTAAAAAAAAGATATTGGCACAACAGAAAAAGGTTTTGTCCCTAGGATCTACAGAAAAATTGCATTATGTACTCATAAAACAAAGCGACTTCTTGAGAAACAAATCTGTTCATCTTCTTGCTTTACCAGGTGAGTATCCCTGCCAGATGGACTGGACGGTCATTTTGGTTGCACGAAACCACAATGTATTTCCACCTGCTGTCTTCTGCCTTGTACTTGCAATCTTTTCCATATTCCTGAGAAAGTCTGCAACTTGTCACACGAAATTTCATGGTACTCTTCTTATATTCCAAATTTTGGATCACGTATGGTTTCCCTGTCACACAGGTGTGGTCAATAAGCTTCTCAGGGGCATGGATGAATGTGTTCAGCCGTTTGCATCCGTTCCTAGTCAAAGCAATCCTTCTATTTTGCATCTCACGGTTGCATCTGTTATGGTCTATGTTATCCAGAAATGTCATATGTTTCCTTTGAAAGGCTTGTGGGCTCTGAGAGCGAGAAATATTGATAACAGAGATGGAGATAAAGAACAGAATCATCATAGATACTCCATTTGAAGCCATTTTCTTTGGTTGGATCTAAAGTTTTCAAAACAGTGAAACTTTAAAAAATGAAAGGCAAATTTACATGTTGACCTGATTACCTATTTATTCCTATTTTCCCGATAGTTATCATTTAGAATTCCATAAATTTGTAGGAAACGTCACAGGAAGGAATTACACTTCATACTGAGCTTTACTGAAGTTCACATAATACATTAAATTGCTTTAATATGAATACACATATTACATACAATTCTTTAACTTAGGAAGTGGCTTTTTGGTTCTGCATACACTCTTATTCAAATTTAGAACTTACCACTATTCAGAATTTGAATTAAATTTACATTAAACTGATTTTACATTGAAAAAGTAAGAAGTAACATGCAAAAGAAATCTGAGAAAAGGACATCTAATTAAATATCTTTACACTACTTCAATTCATTATACTTGTTCATATCTTCAAAACCTGTTTCTGCCATGTCTTATTCCAAGACGCAAACTACTGTCACTTAGAATCCCGATCTTGTACTTTCTTGACCAGCCTGAATCAACCAAGTGAATAATTTTATCTTGGAGAAAATAATTTAATCATGCCCTCAAATAGCTTACTAGGGCAACCTTAAATTTATAGTACTATAATCAAAAGTCTACAACAGTGTAGTATTGTAATTGTGCCTCCACCAATAAGTAAAATGCTTGTAGCATTTGAAAGGGTTCGATAGTCATGGCATGTTGAACATCGGAAAATAAAAACATATTGGCTAGAAAAATATTCATTGAATTTACATTGAAAAAGAGATAATACACAAAAGAAATCTGAGAAAAGGACATCTAACTAAAAATATTATTTTAGTTAGTTAGACAAAAATATTCACTGAATATTTTTCATTGCGATCCTGAATGACTCTAGGATACACATCCACATTTTATTGCAGGGTCTTCTTGTTCTGATAGAATGTGAGT
>NW_015387072.1:292506-344858 GCF_001527695.2 Protobothrops mucrosquamatus
ATCATAGCTGTGAGGACTTTTGTTTCAAAAACAGAAAGAAGAAAATGCCACTCACAGAAAAAGAAAAATGGGTCCCACTACATTTTGAGAAAACATTTTACCGTCTTTTAGATCAGATTAATTCATCTGATACTGACTATCAGCTGTTTATCATTTAATTTTGAATAAAATTGTACTTACAATTTTAATTTCTCCAGTGGCAGATCCTGACTTAGCACCAACTTTCACTGTCTCTTGGACTACTGATCTAGAATAGTCTGCTGACAAAAGAGAATAGCTACGCCCCAGCTTAAATTTGTTTTTCTCCCAACTGGCATTTCTTTCTTTGTTGGAACATGTCTTCTTTTCAAACTCGAACATTTAGGCTGTTCTGTAATTTCTGGAGCACTCGTGATTGGACCTTCTTTAGAGAGAGACAGCAGTCATCCCCTTTGCTTTTGGGGAAATAAATCTTATGGATTAAAAAGAAGTTTATTTATGAGAAGCATATATACCAAGAACATTAGATTATTTTGGGCAGGGATGGGCAGATTTCAGGTTGATGGGATTTAATTTGTTTCCAGGATCCATTAAACCTGGTACTATACAAAATATGTAAGCTTAAAATTGATCCCTGGATCAAGGGATTTGTTTGGGCTTGGGGAAAAAAAGCACTTCTTAAACTCTGATATCCTCAGTAAGAGGCATTTGGGGAATTTTGGAAGTCGATTGTGGCCTCCCTCTCATAAGAGGGAATAAGAAGGGTGCTGATGGCAGCAGCAGAGGAGGGACCTCTGTGGTTAATGGTTTCAGTGCTGACGTTTACGGCTAACAGTGCCAGTTCAGAAAATGGCTGCCACATGAGTAGAGCCAATGTCAGGTGCAAGAAATCAGTAGCCAGGATAGAGTTCAAAAGCACTATAAGTTTACTTCATGCTACCTATACACAAATTCTGAACTACTAATGCTCAAGGCAAATTTGCGCCAGGTAAGAGTCAATGGACTTCAAGGGGGGGTGGTTTGGACATAGGTCTGTTATGGGGACGTAAATACTCCAAACTAATGATGTGTTTGACCCCATCCTCGGGCTCAGCTAGGTCAACTACATCCAGTAATAATGATTTAGGATAACCAGTCAAATTCCCTTCCCTAATTCTACTGATTACTGTTATTTTTTTTCAGGGCAGATGAATCATCCATCATTTTATATTCTAAGATTGTCTATGGAGCCCATGTGATGCTCAAAAGCATTTTTATAAAGATGGTAGAGGATGAGGAGTTCAATTATAACAGTATTTTAAGATGGCATTTTTTCTCTCTCTGCCCCCCTCTATCTCACCCATACCAGGTAGTCCTCAACCTACCGTATGACTTAATGTCCATTCACAGTTACAACTATCCTCCCCTAAATCTATTTACAGCCTGTTTTTGAAGTTAGAACGGCTGCCTCCCCCTATCACATGATTGCATGTGGGGCGCTTGGTATCTGGCTGACCTTTATATCTGTTTGTAGCATCTTGCAGTCACGTGACTGTGATTTTGCCTGTTTCTGGCATTTACTTTCAGTTTTCAGCAAAAAATGCTCATTGGAAAAAATTGATTTGTTTAATGACCACAGAGCTCACTTAACGACCACCACAAAAAATGATGAAAAATCAGGTCTAATCAGATGGTGCCTCAACTTATGATGCAATGACTTACAACTACAATTCTGGGCTCAGTTATGATCTTAGGTTGAGGGCCACCTGTAAAATCTCATGTCTGAAACCCTTTTGCCCACTATGGATATAAGTAATAGGTCTAATATTTTTCTTATGATTATCGCAAGGGTAAATAAATTAGAGGTAACTATCAACCATCGATCTATAATTCTCAGCCATTTAGCAGGGTAAAAAATGCAAAACAGTCAAAATAAGCAGATATAATTGATTAGTGTGCAAAACCAGAGCTTTTTTTTTTTTAACTATCAGAAATGTTGGAAAGTTTTAATATGTGGACTAATTGATTAAAAATTGATTAAAATTTGCATTGAATTATAATTTTAAAGAAAAATTTTATAATATAATATTTCAATAGGCATTGTCAAAAACATATAAAGGAGTTTTAAATGTAGGGTGGAAATGCAACTGCAATTCCAAGGGTATATTTACATTTATCATCTCCGGTGGACTTATGATAAAGAAATACTGGGACCAGATATTTACTTTAATCAGAAGATTCTTAAAATAAATATAAAATTGAAACCAGAAGTTTTTTTTTTAGATTTGAAGGACCAAAACTTTAAAATAAAATGTGGGGCTTTGTTATCATAAAGGTTGACAGTAGTGAGAATATTATATGCACAAAGATGGAACGACACACTAATTCCCATTATGGAATAGTGGATAGTAAAGAGATGGCGAAACTGTTTTAACCAAAGAGAATTATCTTTGTTTCTACTTGGAAACTGCTTCTGGACGTTTCCCTCAAAACTCTTGAAAATAAAACTTTGATTTTAGGTTTTGATAATTAGACTGGTTTTGTTATATGTAGAAATAGCTTGAAATGTTGTGCAATGTAAAGGAAAAGATTAAGGTTGTAATTCTTTTGTATTTTACTGCACTGAAAAAAGTTGGAAGTCATTTCCTTTTCTTTGTATTTTTCTTTTTCTCTTCTCCATTTTTTTCTGTGTTTTCATCTCATAATTAAACTTAATAAAATCTGTATTTAAATAAAGAAATGTAGGAAAGTTTGGCAAGAATCAAAGCGCTGTAATCACACTAGGAACTTCAGGCAACTTCTTGTTGAACCCTGCCCTGGGAAGATATTGCATATCACAATGCACCACCTTTATTTCTTAATCTTTGTATATCTTATTTATGGGTCCAGGCACTGATTCAGAGCCCAATAAATTTTCTTGAAACTAGATGAAAAGGAAAAATACGATCTTATATGATCTAAACGTCTTATATTTTTATGGCGTTGTTGCTATTGTTAGATGCCCAGAGTTACCAGGTGAAGCCATATAAATTGCATAAATAAATAGCTTTAAAAAACAGCTTTCATCTTGAATCCCAAGTTCTTTACATAATAAAATCTTGGATTTTGTAACTAAAGCTTCTGGATAAGAATCCCATGAATTTCCCTACAAAATCTGGAAAAGTATATCATCCTCACCTCCCTCCTAAGAACCCGAAATTATTATTATTTATTAAATTTATTTGCAACTCTGGGCGTCTTACAAAGTTAAAACCGATAAAAAAAACCAACTATAATGTATATCAATAAAATTATAAGTAACGGTAACAAAACTGGGAGGGAAGAAACAAGGTGAGCATTCTGCTAGGGAATTCTGGGATTTGTAGTCCACACATCTTAAGATTCTGCGACTGAGCAGTGACCTAAACCTAAGCGATTCCCTCAGTTATTGTGAGGATCAATATTCGGCGGACAGAGCCTTGTTTATTACGTTAAAATTCCTTGGAGGAAAGGCATGATATAAATGTAATAAATAAATGAATTCATTTTGCCTGAAAAAAAATATTATTTAGGCTAAGATAAGACATTTCTTTATAGCCAGATGTCCTCACCCTCCTCTTTAATGGTCACAGTGGTACAGCCCATTTGGGATTATTCCAATTTCCTCCTTCCCCCCTTTTTTTTGCAGGCATTGTTCAAGGTGGTATATTCTGCCTGCTCTGATTGGCTACGTCGCCCCGCAGTCGAAGTGACGGCGGCGTCGACTACGCTTACTGCCGCCAGAGTCAGTCAGCCTGCTGGCGGAGGAGGCGGCAGATACAGTGTGTTGCTCGGGGGGCTTTTGCTTTCCCCGCCGCTGGTTTGCCCGTTGGGGTTGGTGACCGGGATGGCGTCGGGTAGGTTTATTTCCTCCCCCTTCTCCCCTTGTTGGGCGAAAGAGGAAGACTCAGGCCTGTCACTAGAGGGGCTGAAAAGAGGCGGGAGAGGGCGTGGTGTATGCAGGAGGCGGGAGAGCCTAGCGGGACCGTTCTGGCCGTCGCCATCTTAGAGGCTAGTGCGCCTGTGCTCGCGGTCCACCGCTATCCCTCCCTCAGCCTTGACATCTCCGTCCAGATCTTATCGGTCTTAATCAAGTTAGGCTTGACCAGTGGCCGACTCATTTTTTGTATTGTTCGTCCTTTCCCCCCGAACTTGAATCCGTGCCCGTGTATTAAATTTACAAAAGAATGCTGTGTACTCTTTATTTTTCAAGTAAATTAACACGAGTGGTAAGATAACTCAGTTTTAAGAATACGAAAACGCCTCTCTGGGCCAGACCAAAATCTTACCTTCTCCATTAACCTACAGAGACCAATCTGACATGGCTGGGAAACTCGCAGGCAGGACACCAATGAATTTAAATAAGCCTTCAGTTCTGTGTGCCTCTTCACCCTCACCAGACCTCGCAAATAATACACTGTTTATCTGAAGGCTTTATATTTAGTTATTGTACTTTCTCTTAAAAAACAAAACAATGTGCTGTAGTTAATGCAGGATGGAAAGAACTAATTCAATAAGTTTATTCATGAAGTTCTCAGGCACTCTTGGGCCAGTTATTTTCTTAGCTTAATATACTTTACAGAGTTGCTGTGAAGATATTTAACTTCTCTAGCTAATAAAAATGAAAGCACTACCCTGTCAGGTTCTATAGAAACTGTAATTTTGTAGGATATGAATAATAGTCGTAGAAAAAAAATGTCCTTTACAATGTTTGGGGGGGGGGGTGCTGGTAAGAAAAATGGTGGAAGAAGCAGGTAAAAAAGTACTTCAAATGTAAGGGTACAGTATGGGAAAATGCAGAGGGTTACAAGTGTAAGCATGTGAAGCATAGAAACTACATTAAGTTTGCCAAGCTATTTTTCATTTTACTTTTTGTTTTAGTTTCTTTTTAATAAAAAATAAATTATAAATGGGAAATAGATATAATTCCCAAAGAAATGCCTACATTATTTTAATTAAGGGGCCCTATAAGCATTCCTAGATAATGAACTGTACAGGTGCAGTGTAGTTTTTAAGATGACATATATATGCCTCTTCCCCAATCCCAGATACTTAAGCTAAAGTAGTAAGGAAAATTCTTGGGTTAGCAGGGGGTGTTTTGTGATAAATGTAACAAAGTACAATTAGCAGACTCCCAGTGTTAGCTATTCCATAAAGTTATCCATAGTTTGCAAGTGACACAAAGAGATTGTAACAAATAGGGAGGAGATTATTTACTAGACCAATTTATTAGGGGGACTTCTCATCTTTCCTCCTGCAACAAGTAAGTGTGTGTGAATACTACATCCTGAAATTTTGCTCAGTAATAGTCTTGTGGATTGACAGATAAAACGTAGCTCCAAATTGTCCTATCAGCTTTCATAACCCAGTGGAACCTGGATCTCCTGTTCCCAGTTCAGTATGTTAAGCCAGAGGTCCCCAACCTTTTGGGCACCAGGGACTGGTTCTGGGGAGAGAGGTTTTTCTGCGGACCAGAGGGTGCATGGTTTTGTATGCTGCCTGCATCCCACAGATGGGGCTTTGCTTGTCTGTGCGGACCAGTTGCTGGTATGCCGGGGCCTGGTACTGGTCCGGGGATTGGGGACCAATCTTGACAGTGAAGAAAAAGGTTTCCAAGTTTTGAGAGCAAGGCCTATTTTACCATATCTGAAAAATCCTCAAAAGTCCTCACAAAGGATTTATAGGCAGATTTTAATGATTGGAGGGCAAATTTTTAACAAGACAATCTTTAAGAAAGCATTTTAAAGCATAGTACTTTATCAGTATAAAATAAAAGACCCTCTTCTCTTCCATATTTTTTTTTATATGTGTATTTTCAGGAATAATATGAGCCTCTTTCTGATAAAAGGATTAGCATAATAAGCTTATCTTTATCTGATAAAAGCTCCACATTTAGGGAGTTAAAATAGATTAGCAAAAACCTCTGAGGCACCTTTTTTTTTAAGAAACCATATACTTGTGACCAATTATCTTCTGCAGTCAGGGTGTGGGGTTTTTTGCCCATTTTTGTTCTTTCTCAATCTCTTCTTGGGTTTGCCTTCCATTACATTTCATTTAAAGAATCCTTAGCTCACTTGCTCTTTTTTGAACTGTAGTTGAGATCACCAGCTAAAGGTAAAGTGTCCTTCAAGTTTATCTCAGGTTTTGGTGGCTAATGAACTATGTTTTCTGTTGTGGCTGTGTTTTTTACGCTTTGTTAGCTTAAGTAGTGGCTTTCAAATGTGAGTAGCTATCATTGCAAATCTTGCTGTTCTACAGTTGTGTCAGTCCTCTGATTTGGGCATATTTAAAACTTAGTGTCTTACAAATTTGTTATAAGAATTTACATAATGTAAGAAAAATGCTTTTGATGCTAATTGCAGAAGAGATTAAGGAATGAAAGTAAGCATCTGCAGTATGCATATATGTATGTGGTAGAAAACAGGCCCCTTCCACATGATCATAGCATGTCAGGCTTTGAAATAAAGTAAATTTATTGTGGGAGGGGGGTAAAACTAATATTGATCTTAGAAATAAAGTACAGGTTTCCACATACCCAGATCCCATTACACAGGATTCACTTGTGTGATATACAGTAGTGGCCAAAATTGTGGAAACCTTTTGGGGAAAGTGTACATTTGAGGTTTGATGGCTAATAACACCACTTCTTTTGGAGTAGTACCATAAAATTATATATCAATGGAAAGATAATTTAATCAAGAATGTAATGCAATAACGTTTATGAAGGATTTGCTGTTAGAATAGCAGTTATAAAGAAGAAAAGTGAAACACATAGAAAAACGAGATATACAAAAATTATCACCATAGAAAAAACAATATATATAAAAATTATCACCATGCCAGTTTTAATACTTAGTTGGGTAACCTTTAGCATGAATTACGGCCTGACAACGTCTTCCCATGGAATGAACCAAGTCCTTTAGTTCTGCAGCTGTTATAATGTGAAACCAAGATTGAATGATTGCTTCTATTAACTGGGTTTTATTGCTGGGTCACTTCTGACTAACAAGTTTCTTTAGTCGGCTCCATAGATTTTCAATTGGGTTAAGGTCTGGGCTATTCCCAGCCCATTCCAGCCGTGGAATATGATTATCTTGAAACCACTTTTTGCACAAAGCAACAACATGACATGGAGCTGAATCCTGTTCAAATATAAATGCTTCATTGTCTCGGAAAAGATCATGTGCGGAAGACTTCAGTTTGGGCTCAAGTATTTCATTAATGTATTTTTTTGCCATTTATATTCCCATTAATCACACAAATTCTGCCCACATCTTTTGATGTCATACAACCCCAGATCATAACACTGACTGGGTGTTTCATGGTACATGTAATGCAACCAGGATGCAAATCTCCGATTCTTCTCCTTACGTATGTTACGCCATCACTACCAAACAGGGAGATCTTGGTCTCATCACTCCAAATAACACTGTCCCATTGTTCCTCTGTCCAGGTAACATGGGTTTTAGCCCAGTTTAGTCTTTTCAACCTTTGTTTGAGAGATAAAAATGGCTTTTTTTGTGGAATTCTAGATTTTAGGCCAAATTCCTGCAGTTTGTACCGAACAGTCCTTGCACTCAACTTCACATTGCATTGTGCCATTTCATCTTGTACACCCAGATGATTTTCTTCTGTCACATAGGCACAGTCTCTTAATTCTTCTATCATCACTTGCTGTTGTGCACCTTTTCCTGCCTTTACCAGTGTGATTTTGTAGTGACTGAGTCTCCTTATACCTCTTCAAAAACTTAGAAATGCCAACTTTGGTTAAGTTTCCACCAATTTTTCTTCTAATTTCTTTATAACTGTAGCCTTGTTCACTTAATAATAGTTTACATCGCTTTCCGGGCGACTAGTCAACTCTTTGCACCATTACTTTAATTTTATTACGTTTTACAAGCTCACTAAATGAAAGAATACAAAAAAACCCCAACCAACTTGATAGCGATCACATAACACACTGACAAATGTCCTCCTCTCAGCTTCAATACATGACATCAATAACTGAATCCTACTGTGATCTGATTGGCTCATTGCCAAAACAAGATGACAGCTGATTGGCTGTCTAAACACTCATGCTCATTGGCTACAATCAGATGAAGGAAAGCTACCTGATATCAACCTAAGCAAGTTGTGTTTCCTTTTTCTGGTTATTTGGCTCTAACTTTTCATAGAATACAGATAATTGAACAAACGTATTGCATTCTTGATTAAATTATCTTTCCATTGATATATAATTTTATGGTACTACTCCAAAAAAAGGTGTTATTAGCCATCGAACCTCAAATGTACACTTTTCCCAAAAGGTTTCCACAATTTTGGCCACTACTGTATATGTTTGATTGTGTTGGCAGTGACTGACTAGTATTAAGTACCAGGTAGTATCCCAGAGGAACTATTTATAGTAATAGATGCAGCATACCTCATTCACTATGTCTAAAAATCACACTTGATCCAAGTATCAATCCATCTCCAGTTACTGACTGGAAAATAAAAACAATTATCTTCAGTCAATGAATTATCGAATATTTTGAACTTTGGCCTTTTATCTAAAGTTCTTGTACGTTGTGTTCTTCCTGTCATTACTATAATGTGTTTGTATTTGATTACACTGAAATTCTTACGTGTATCCTTTTGGATTAACTGTATGTTGATCCACATTGATTTTAAAAGAAGTCTTAAAGATCTTTAGAATATGTTCTAAAAAAAAATCACATACAAAAATTATTTTTCTTACATTAGAGCAGTGTTTCTCAACCTTGACAACTTTAAGATGGGTGGACTTCAACTCCCAGAATTCCCCAGCCAGCAAATGCTGGCTGGGGAATTCTGGGAGTTGAAGTCCACCCATCTTAAAGTTGTCAAGGTTGAGAAACACCGCATTAGAGCAACACCTTTGCTTTGGCTCATTTCTTATGGTACAAAAACAGTTCCCTCCTCTCAAACCCCAAGACCATCTAGTGCCGCATTCTGTTCACACAGTGGCCAAGTAACTGCGCAGGGAAGCTGACAAGTCTCCCAGCAGATGGCCTTCAGAGGCAGTGACATTGCCATCAAAGCTAATAGTCATTGATCCCCATGACTTTCATGAATTTGTTCAGTAATGTTTTTAAGGACAAGCTGGTAGCTAGCACATCTCATGAAAGCAAATTCCAAAGTTGAATTCTGTATATTGTGTTTTAAAAAATAATTTCTTTTATCCTGTTCTTCCAGGATTCAATTTTGTTAGGTAACCTTTGTTTAAAATATTTTGATAAGGGTTAAATAGCTTCCTCTTGTCCATTTTATCTATACCATGCATACATGTAGTCTTTGACTTGCAACCACAATTGGGACCAGAATTTCTATTGCTAAGCAAGGTGGTTATTAAAGTGAGTCATGCCTGATTTTACAACCTTTTGCCACAGTGAAGTGAATCATGGCAGTTGTTAAGTGAATCTGGTTTCTCCCATTGACTTCGCTTGTAGGAAGCTATCTGGGAAGGTTTTCAGATGGCAATCACGTGACTCCGGGATGCTGCAGCTTTCATAAATACATGCTGGTTGCCAAGCATCCAAATTTTGGTCATGTGACCATGGGGAGCTGTGGCAGTTTAAGTGCAAGAACTGGATGTATCTTCCTTTTTTAGTTTGGTAGTAATTTTGAATGGTTGCTAAACGAATGGTTGTAAGTCAAGGACCACCTGTAATTTTATACACCTCAGTGTCTTCTCATTGATCTCCTTTCTAGACTAAAATACCCCAAATGTCACAAGCTTTCCTCATAGGTAAACTGTTCCAGCCTCTTAATCATCTTAATTTACCTCCATTGAACTTTCTCTAGCTTGGCTCTATTCTTTCTGAGGCATGGCAACCAGGACTGCATACAGTATTCCAGATGAGGTCCCACCATTGGTCATTATGATATTGGCACCTCTGTTTTCAATGCCATTTTTAATTATCCCTAATCTGCTCTAGGCCTTTTTTTTAGAGGATGCAGAGTTATAAGTTTGTTGGTTTTCTTCTTCATTTAAAACTGGTACTCCAAAGTGAGAGGCTGATCTCTTCTTTAACCTATTCTCAACCCCTAATTTGTATGTTTCACATCATTAAATAGTTTGCATAATAAAAAAAACTTACATATACAGTACTTTTCCCCAGGATAGAACCAGAAACTGATGGGATATGTCTTGTGCTTTTAGTACTGATTATTGTAATGCTTGCTTTGTTGAAACAGTTGTCACTTTTTGGTGTACTGGTGTCTGTGATTCCTGTCTTGGGGACCTTCAAACATCATTTGCTGTATTTAAAATCAACATACATCCTGGTTAATTTTAACCAAGTGTATGTTATATTTTTTTGCTGTTCTTAATCAGTCTTATTTATTTATTAAACAAATTTATATGGCTGCTCAATTCACATACAGTAACTCCAGGAGGGTTGCAACATTACAAATCTACAACATAGAATCTGATCCCACCCCCATGGTAGCAGCAACACAATCAAATCAACTGTTTGATCAACTCCCATCTTCATTTGTGGTCCCCAGGCCTGCTGAAAAAGCCACATCTTCAGGGCCTTTGGGATAGTCCTCTGTAAGAAATGGAAGATCTGTTTTCCAAGCGAGATTACCCTTTCCTATTTACTTTCACTTGCCCAGATTTCAAGATTAAAAAGTAAAAGTCCCTTCTTCTAAAAACGTAACAAGAAATTAAACATTCTGCCAAACAGAATGTGGAATTCCTCTGAATAAAGAATTTCCTAAGAGATGTAAAATAAATTTTATGGGCTTCATCACAACTTACAATTATAGTAGTTCAAAATTCTTAGATGTAAATGTGTTGTTTGACTACATGCTTAGTTGCAGTTTATTTACATGTATTTATTTATTTTTAAGATTCTGGAAGTTTCAGTAATTCTGGGGATCAGCAAAGGTATGTGTCCTTATGTTGTATACAAAGATGTTATGGTCGAATGGGAATGAGGGAGTATGCAGTGTCCCCAGTCTATGATATATGTTCCTTTGGCGTTTTACCACAAAGTACTTGTTTCCTTTGAGAACCTTTTTACTTCAGATCCCATATGTAAAACACTGAACTGTACATGCCATTTTAGTTTCCTTGCTTTGTCTTCCCTGATGCAATTCAAGGCACTTAAATACAATCACCAACTTTAGTTTCCAATTCTTCGAAGCAGCCTTGGGTCTGTCTGAATGTTTTCAGGGTTACCATTCCTCTGGAGTAGCTACTGTGCCAGAAGTTAATTGACTGAGCTGCCAAAATGTTCCCAAAGGCGGTGCTATCAGGATTTATGCTAATTGGCACAAATACCAGTAGTACCAATTCAGAATTTCCTCTTATGTGTAGAAGAGGACTCAAAATGTTCTACTTTTCCTAGAAGACACTTACCTGTCTCTTGAATCTTTCCCAATGGAGCATACATTTTGGGGGATGTATTTGGCCACAATGGCTAGGCAGATATCAACATTCAAAAAACTCTTACTACAGATAGTCCTTGAGTTACAACTATAACAGACCCTGTCCATTACGGTCGTAATGGTGACCATCCGAATTTTACAAAACTTTTGTGGCAATCACTAAGTGAATACAGCAGTCATAAAACAAATGTTGTGGTCGTTAAGTAAATGTGTGGTTATTAAGTGAACCAGTGGTTCACTATAGGTGTTGCCCTTTTTCAGCAAAACTGTGGTAAAACATAATCGCATGATTGTAGGATGCTGCAAAACAGCTGTAAATATGGCTATGTTGCCAAGTGTGACCCTGGAAAACCATTGGAATTTATAAGTGCCCTTTTTCAGATAGGTCATAACTTCAAATGGTCACTAAGCACCGGTCATACGTTAAGGACTACCTGTATATAGTCCCAGTAGGGCCATAACATAGTAAAGGAGTGACTGACATTTGGGCTTGAATTTTTTGGATACAGAATGGATTCTTTCTGTTTTTTTATTTTGGCTACTTAATAATTATGTATTGCCAAACTCAGAAATGTATAAAATAATGGTAGATTACTTTTGCATGTCACCCCATATTAATTTTCCTTTGCAAGATTGGATCTTCTGATCTTGCTGCATAGAAATAGTTCCCCCTCCCCAATTTTTACTTTTTTTCACATGTATGTTCTCTCTGTCTCCTCTCTCTTTGTATATACAGGTATGTATGCGGGTGGGTGGATATCAATGTACTGAAGATAGTACTTATTTTGTGTTAAAGATGTCATATAATGCTTTGTTTTATTTAAATACTTGTTTTGCCAGTGGGTGGTAATTGCACTTCTTTTAAACGTCCTAACCTTTTTTTCCAGCTATGCAGAGTATGGAAATCAAGGAAATCAAAATTATGGACAGATGCCACAGGTAGCAGTTGCATCATTGCTTCTTTAAATGCAAAACATTTTTCTTGATTGAGATAATGATTGTATTTTCCAACTTGCTTCTGTGATTGTGGCACAGTAAATAATATCTTGCTTTCCTGTAGAGCAGGCATGTCAAACTCGCGATGTCATGTGACATCGCGCAACGTATCGTGACTTTTTCCCCATTGCCGGCAACGCGTGACGCATCCAGCCTGTGGACCGGCAGTTTGACATGCCTGCTGTAGAGGAATAGTGAGACAACATTTTGGGAGAAAGGTTAAAAAATTATCTCTGAGATGACAAACATAGTCACACTAAGATTACTTATCAGTAGATTCCTATTGCTTTGATTATATGTATCTTAATTTATTGAAGCCATTAATTTATAAAGTGAAAGCTGGCTGTGATTTTGGGCCAGTCACTCACTCTCAGCCCAATCCATCTCACAGGATTGTTGCTGTTGTTGTGGGGAAAATAGGTGGCAGAAGAATAACAGGTTTTAGTGTGGCATTTCCTGCCTACTGATCTTCCTAGGACCACCTTGCTGCTGATGTGCTAGTGTAGCCTCACCTGATTGTTCATCTCAAATTTTCCAAGTTCCTTCCCTTCTTTTACTTATTACTACTGTCACAACACAGTATCCCATCTTTCTCCACAGCTTTCCCAACACATTCTTTCATCTACCATTATCAGTTTGTCAACACAACATATTCCATTGGCCTGCCTGTCTGGCCCATCCACATCTTTCCATGGCTATACATTCTTTGCTTCTCTCAAGAGCACCCACCAGTGTTCCACACATCATATTCAGCAAATTAAACACATTAAATAAAAATGTATTGTAAAATTATCTGTCCTTTCTCAATACACGCAGAAATACATAGCTGGAGTGGCTTATGTGTTTAGTGCACTGTCTCTTAACTTTTCATCCTCCAGTTATCTTGAGACAATATACTTGAGGTATACTGGAAGTTCTAGTCCCTACATACCTTGCAGATGCCATATATCAGGACTAATTTTGTAGTATTCATATCTTGAATTAAAAAACAAACACATATAAAGCAGGCAGTTGAGAAAAATAATGATACTGGCTTCTTCAGTAATCTTCACAATAATCCTCTAAGGTGCAATTGTAATAAAAATTGTAATAATTTATTGAACTGTTGTGTAAAACATTGTGTATATACATGTGTGTATGAGAAACTCTCAACTGTAATTTTGTTAGTTTGCTTTTCTTTTTCTTTTTACAAAACAAAAAGAAATATTAATTAAAGGCAAAAAAGGAAAATATTTTTCCCAGAAACACACTCGACTAAGAGATGTTGGTTTATCTAATTGCCATTTGCTACATAAGTGTAATGCTTTTTGAATTTAAGTAACTAGACTTGTATAAACCCAGCATTATTCTTTTTTACCTGCTTATTCATTGCAGGGCTATCCTGGCTATGACCAGAGCGCAGAGAATTCATCTTATGCGCAAAGCTATGGAAGCTATCAAGGAAACTATGGACAGACCCAGACAGGTTTGGTTGAGCATGCTGACATTTTGTACATTTGTACATATGCATGACTCAAGGGCACAGGTTATCTAAAGCATTTCCTATTGGATCTTCAGGTTATGGGCAAGGTAGCCAACAAGCATATAGCGGATATGAAAATCAAAACCAGAGCCCGTATAACCAGGAATCTTACGGCAATCATGGACAGCAGAAAGATTTGTCAGGCAGGTAAGGAATCTTTTTTTGTTTTGCATTAATTGTAAAAAGAAAAAAGAAAAAGAGGGTATATATTGTTATGTCCATAATGACTGTAAAACTAATTCTTTATAAAACTGTTAATAAAAATGTAGCAATTGATTGATTTCTCTGGGTTGGGTTGGAGATGATAGTGGCTGGAGCAGACATAATCCAATATATCTTTTACCTCTGGTTGGTATGACTATTACATTTAATTTTTTGTCTGGGAAATTAATGGGGAAAACACTCTCAGGAAAATAAGAGCTTGAACGAAGATGATCAGGGGACTGAAAAAAGATGATCAGGAGACTGGAGGCTAAAACATATAAGGCACGATTGCTGGAATTGGGTATGACTAGTTTAATGAAGAGGACGAGGGGTAACATGATAGCAGTGTTACAATATCTCAGGGGCTGCCACAAAGAAGAGAGAGTCAAGCTATTCCCCAAAGCACCTGAAGGCAAGACAAGCAACAGATGAAAACTAATCAAAAGAGAGAAGCAACCTAGAACTAAGGAGAAATATCCTGACAGTTAGAACAATTAATCAGTGGAACAACCTGCCTCCAGAAGTGGTGAATGCTCCAACACTGAAAGATTTAAGAAGAGACTGGACAGCCATTTGTCTGAAATGGTATAGGGTTCCTGCCTGAGCAGGGGGTTGGACTAGATGACCTCCAAGGTCCCTTTCAACTTCATCATCATCATCATCATCATCATCATCATCATCATCATCATTATTATTATTATTATTATTATTATTATTATTATTATTATTATTATTATTATTATTATTATTATTATTATTATTAAGTCTGGATACAATGAATTCCAATTATTATTATATATATAAAACTGTTCTCAAAGGCAAAATAAGGTTGTCTAAAATGGCAGTGTTGTTCATTCAGCATTATAGAATGGTTCAATTTAGTTAGCGAAACAGAACATAAAATTATATCCTGTTATAAATTGCTATTTTAATGCTCACGATCTACTATGTTTCTATCCCTCTATTTGTTTTTGGTTTTTTAATATATTTTATTATTATTTTTTAACAAACATAAGTCACTCAATAATTGGTAAACTGTGTTGTCTGGGTTACATTTGTAAAAACACTCCTTAACAATTGATTTCTATAATCTGTATTCCATATATTAATTTTAATTGATTTCCTCTTTCCACAGAACATCCTTTTTGCAAACATTAATACAATTCTTATTGTTTTAATAAATGACAATTAAGTATATAATGTTTCCAATATTCCTAAGAAATAATCATCATAATAGTATATTTCTTTTCTTTTCAGTCATTTGAGTTGCCTTATCATCAATCCTGTTACAATCCTTATTTTAGTTTGTTTCTCCTACCAAATTCTAAATATTTTTACTAGTAAAGGTTTTCTCAACAGTTAGTTACATTTACATTGACAGATTTAATTCTGTTTTTTCCCATATAAGCCATCTCACATTTTTAGATTTCTTAAGGAATAGATAAAAAAGAGAGAAGAAAAAAAAGAAAATAATTTGCATCCAAATTATAGCTAAACTTTCTTGTCCTCTTGGGCTGCCATTATTCTCCACCTCCTGATCTGGCAACATGTTTTTTATCTCAAACTATAGCTACTCCTTTTCTTTAGCTGTGCTTTGTACTGGTAAGACACTGCTGGAACTCCAACAGTTTTAGAATAGAATACAACTGGAAGGGACCTTGAAGGTCTTCTAGTTCAGCCCCTTGCTCAAGCAGGAGAACCTATACTGTCTCAGACAGGTGAATGTCCAGTCTCTTCTTAAAAATCTCCAGTGATGGAGCACCCACGATTTCTGCGGGTAAACTGTTCCACTGGTTGATTGTCCTCAGTGTCAGGAAGTTTCTCCTTAATTCCAGATTGCTTCTCCAACTATTGTTTCTCATCCTTCCCTCTGTTGCTTTGGTGAACAACCTGGCCCCCTCTACCTTATGGCAGCCCCTCAGATACTGGAACACTGCTATCATGTCTTCCCTACTGGTATAGGGTTCCTGCCTGCAGGGGGTCGGACTAGATGACCTCCAAGGTCCCTTCCATCATCATCATCATCATCATCATTATTAAACTTGGTCTTTTCAATCTTCATGTTGATCAGATAATCAGACTTACTGAACTTTCCTTGTCGGTAGCTCATAATTCTAGCTTTCTTAACACTATATGAACAAGCTGATTTGTCGGCAGTGAATTTTCTAGACCATATGAATGAATGTTTGATATAAACCCCTTCCTAAAACATTTTGACAAGGTAAGACAGTGTGTTCCCTTCTATTGATAACCTGTGTTATTTAAGGTCTGAACAGCATGGGACCAGAATAGTTGATAAATTGCTTCCAATGTTACAAACAGTTTTGTATTTTCTAAATTGCTTAGAAATGTTTTTATATAGGAAGTAGTCTAAACCAGGAATCTCCAACCCCCAGGTCGCGGCCTGTTAGGAACCGGGCAGTGCAAGCAGCGGGCAAGCATGCAAAGCTTTATTTGTGTATTTGCAGGATTAGATTCTGTGTATACAACCATCCAAAAAGATTAGGGATCACTGGTCTAAACAAAAGAAACAGCATTTGTGTTGTTTTTTTTACTGGAGAGCTGAATTATATTACGGTAATTCTTACTTTCTACTTGATTGGATTATCAGTTGATACTATAAATTCTTTTTGGCTTTAACCAATAATTTTCAAAACTTGATTAGGGAGGAGAGAAAATGTCTGGGCGAACTGTGTCCTCTCCCTTTGTTGTGTTTTCTACCCAAATCACAACCTCAGTATTTTGAGAGGGAGCTTTGGCGAATCTAACTGAATAATGCAGTCATTACTTCAAGGAACTTTGGAGGAAGAAAACATAAACTATAACTTTGTAGTTATAATCTTTGCATTGTTAAGTCTGACTTAAGATCCAGTTCAGGAATTGCATTTCATAGACATCAGCAACACATGTAAGCTTAGTTATGAGTAAAGATTCTTACATAGTCACCTGTGAAATATTTACCTCCCCTTTGCTGGGACTCCAAGCAGAAGTTGAATGGTGATTTGTTAAGGACGTTTTAGTTCAGGTTCCTGTACTGAGAAGTAAATTGAATTTGATGGCATACATTTGCCTTTATTGTTCTATTTGATTGTATCTGGAGGTTTTGACATTCTTTGTTGCTTTGAATGAATAAGACCAGGAAAGTTGTCTCTGTATCATTATATGCACTTCTGAATAAAAAAGAGTATAGTTAATTTCTTGTTTGCTTCAATATAAGGTCTTCCTATGACCAGAAATCCACCTATGGGCAACCAGGTTCATACAACCAGTCTTCAAGCTACAGCCAGCAGCCAGGATCCTATGACCAACAACAAGGTTACAGTCAACCACAAAGATCATTTGATCAACAGTCAAGTTATAACCAGCAGGGACAGCAAAGCTCATATGACCAGCAGTCAGGATACAGCCAAAATCGAGGCTCATATGACCAGCAATCTCAGCAGAGCTATGGGCAGCAACAAAGCTCCTACAACCAGAAGCCAAACTACACTCAGCAACAAGGCTCATATCAGACACAACAGAAGGAAAGCTATGGGCATAGCATGCCAGGTAGGCACTGCATGAAGTCCAGACAGAAACATTTTACAAAACAAAGTATTATGGCAAACCTTAATAGAAACTGGAGAATTTTAGTACCCAAGAGGTTGCAAAGAGTATATAACTTTAACAGGTATGGGTCAACGGCATCTTGTTGCTGCATCATCTTTTCTCTGATTTGGACATGACATGAAGAAATAATATTGACAGTTCTACTGAATTGCTTCCTTCCATTTGATTTTTAAAGCAGATATTATGATAAGATTAATTAAATTATATTAGTTCCTGTTCTTGGTGTGTAATTTTGTTTACATTAGAGGTATAATAGCATGAGCTTTGTATTCTCATGTAGGCCAAAATGCCTATTCTACGATCTTGCCTGCTGTGGCACATACGTAACATCCAAAGCCAAATAAGTATTTCTCTCCCTCTACAAGTATTTCAGTATTTACCAATGTATTGATTGAAGGACGTTCATTTAAAATATTAAGAAATTTTGACTGAATGGGAGTTCTAATCTTTTCATCTTCATATGTGTGTGTAATTCTAAACTAAAGTTAGTCACTTACTTTAATCTACTCAATAATTGCTTTGAAATTCCTTAGATGATCGTCATGAAAAAAACAGATTTGGAGACGATAACCGAGGCTATGGGGGCTCACGACCTGGAAGCAGATTTGATTCTGATAACAGAAATACTATGTCTGGCATGAGGTAAAGAATTTAATCTAGGAGCTGGAAAATGTTTATGTTACCTGTTTAGTCCATTGTTTTCCTTGCTTGCTTGGAAGAATGCTCTTAAAAAATACTTGAAGGAGTACTTTTTCTTCCTAAAATACTAATATTAATGATCTGCATTAAAAATTCAAGTCCCCAAATACTAATCTAGGTTATCTTTCTGGCTGATTCATTCACCTACTAAGCCATTCATGGTTTGTTTAGTTTTAGCTTAACATGGTTTATACAACTAGCCATCATGGGTAGAATTTACTCATAGCCTACGTGATGGCATATAGTGTTCTGATATGGATCCAGTCATTGTAGCTCTAGTATGTTAAAAGTCATTGCTTAGTATAACGTATAATCCAGCCTATACTTACCTCATACAAAGAATTGATCAGGAATGCATAAAAGACTACCGTTTGTAATTTAACACTAAAATATATTTTTATAAAAGATAATAAAGGATACTTGAGATTCTATTCTATTCTATGGCAGGCAGTGCCAATTATACTTTTCATTCATTTATGCCAATATCCATGGTATACATGTAGGTTGGGCAACTGCTCTTCTTCATTAGCATCTGAGAAGTGGGATTGCTGAAGATTTTGTTGTCCTGAGCCTTTCACAATACTTTGATATAAAATTTGTTCATGCCATGAAAAATTTAATCTGACTTCCAGATTATGCAACTGTTACAGGCCCAGGAATAAGATAGACAAGAAGTTATGATTCCTTCACAAGTCTTCTCCTGCTAAACTATAAGGTTGGCTTTGTAATGATTGCTCTTTTAGCAGGTACAGCTAACCATATTTCTGAATCTTAATAAGCAAAGTTAGATTCAGGCTTTATCCACTTATACATAAGCAGGGACCAATATCATGTTTTATTTTCAGCTTGGTTCTCTTAAGTTTTTCCCATGTGGATGAAGCAGTCTCTTATTGATATATCACACTACGCTTAAATTATCAAGTTTGTCTATTTGTCAGCTGCGCTTACTTGAGGATGAGCCAACAAGTGTGTACATTTGTATTTACGGCTGAGTTTGGAGGGAGGTGTGAAGGCAGTGGCTATGTCTTATTTTGAATTTATAGTTCTATTTCAGCATTGTTTTTAACAGAGATCTGAAAATAGAACATTTATCAATGGGTAGCACCATTGCATTGTATTCGATTTTGTGTCGAAAGGGTAGGTTCTCAGTGTGCAGTTACAGTTAATTGACATCTAAGCTGCCTTAACTTGAATTATTGCTTTTGAACCTGATGGAACAAAGTTAGGAATGGAACAAGTTAGGAAAAGAGGTGAATTTGGCTGAATGAGTTTAGAATTTTCTGCACTGACCAGGAGAAAGTCTGCTTTTATCAACTGCCCTGTTTTTGCTGTGTGCTGTATGTTTGTGTTTGTTTGCAATGTTTGTAGCCTGCCTCAATCTGTAGACTGGGCACTATATAACAGAAAAAAGAAAATACAAATATAGAAAAAAGGAAAACTAAAACTATAATAACAAAAAAAACACTACTTCCTAAGATGTACAAAACAAAGCAGTCAACTCTCATTGATAGCATGCTGGAACCATTTTCTGAAATGCTGAAAGGGAAATACAAATCTCTAAGAATAAAGATGCCGTAGCACATGGGTTACTGCCAGAAAGGCCATGTCTCCCTAACCTTCTGTATGTGGAAGGAACCAGAGGAGGCCTTTATCAGATTTGGATTTAAGACTGCTATCCCTACAAAGTAAAAAACAAACTATTCAGTCTGAAACTGATGTTAATACCTATTCTAGCCAGTGTCCGATTTGATTTACCTCAGGGTTTTGACTGGGGGATTTCAAAGCAGAACATAGGAAATGAGCCTTGTTGTTTGGCATTCTGGGCATAATAGATCTCAACCAAGTTTTGAGAACTGCCTCAGAGGTAAAACAATGGATATAAAAGTGGTATGGAAAAATTGCATTTAAAAAAATTAGATATTTTGTCATCTGTATTGGCAAACAAATGGATGAGAGCTGCTTCTCAAAATAAATTAGAAGATTGAACCCGGGCAGACCATGCTCAACATGCATGTTGATATAGAACAGATAAGCACTGAATCAATCTATTGTTACCTCTGTATATGGAACAAATAAGATGGCAGAAACTGAAGCAGGATTACTTGTTCTGTATTTTTATCAGGTGTAAAGTAAATACACTTATTGGACTTGCAGTGTATGCAAAAACTTATTGTTAATAAGTCCTCCTCATCCTCAATCTATTGATCTCTTGCTTTTATCCAACCATTGATTACTCTTTACCCCCCCCCCCAAAATAAAAAATAAAAATGGCACATATCTCACAGAATGTTGCAAAAAAAGGAAACAACGCTTAATCTCTGATTTATTAAATTGGATTGGGGAAAACAGCATTATATCTAGATGGTTTTGGGAGGGTATTTACTTCATCTATTTTTTCCTCTCTTTAGTAATCTGCCAGTCAAATTCTTTTCTTGACCAGTTAACTGGTTTGCTTAATATAATTGACATTATGATGCCTCTTAAAATTAATGTGAGGTCATAGCTCAATGATGAAAGTGCATGTTTTGCGTGCTGAAACTCCCGAGCTCCTGGCATTGCTGTTTAAAGATGTTCAGGAGCTTTGACTAAACCAGGGGTAGGCAACCTTGGCTCTTTTATGACTTGTGGACTTCAACTCCCAGAATTCCTGAGCCAGCATGGCTGGCTCAGGAATTCTGGGAGTTGAAGTCCACGAGTCATAAAAGAGCCAAGGTTGCCTACCCCTGGACTAAACAGTACTAGCTGTATTAGGGATATAACTTTGATACAAGCCTGGGCTTTATATAGAAATGCCAAAAAGGTCTACAGTTTGTTCTTGGTTTTTTTGCCTTGCCGTGTCGCTTTGAGCCAGAGAAACTTGAGCCACATTCACATGCTTGATGGCAATTATAATTTTTTTTTAAACTTGCATTTTCCTCATCAGTAGTTTTTAAAATGTCTTAGACTAAATAATAATTAATGAGAGACCACCAAGTCCAAGGACTTCATATATTTTGTCTACAAAAGTAAATTTATGAAGTGGCTTTAAGTGCAAGCTTTACCTAAATGTGGGTGGTAATATCCTAGGGAACAAAATAAATCAAACTGAGAATCAGATTAACAGAGTGCAAGAAATATAACCTGAGAATATGTATAGACCAACAACAAAATGCTAGCTTTTGTTTGCCATCAATATCAGCCAGTCATTGAAGCACTAAATCACTAGTGTATAGTAATAGTAAATAAGATAGGAATCTCATCTTTCACACTAAGCGACAAAAAGCATTCTTGTACTGTATGTACATACCTAAAAACCACAATTGACCTCCATTGGGAAACTTCATTTTTTGTAGTGGATATTTTAAAATAATAGAGACAATTAACATAGCAATTGGATGCTTTGTTCTTTAATTGCCTTAACTGGCACTGTAAAATATTTTGCAGAAGTTACAAGCTACCCCTAAATATGCAGAATTAAATTAATGTTTTAGAATTGGCAAAAGCAAATTGACTTAGACATGAAGAGATAGCTAAAACAAGAGTGAAATGGAGTATTATTTTTTGGCCTAAAGGATATGCTTCCTATTTCTGTCCTATGTAGGGCTGCTCTGGTTCTGGCTAGTGATGCTATGATATCACTTGAAAGACAGTACTAATATTTTAAGATCTGGGAGATGGATAGGTGGAAATACAGGGCCAAATGTTCCCAGAAATGTTGTAGAGTTAATTCTTGCATTTTGCCCTTTAACTACCCCTACATGGGAAAAAAAAGTCTGAAATATTTAGCTTACCCAATCTTGAGGCTTCAAATTAAATGTCTGTGGATTTGTAGGTTGCTCAGTTCTCATTTAAAGGTTTCTACTATATTAAAATCCACATTCTTCTGGATATGCTGTCTTCTGTTCATATATGTGCCCTAAGCGTATGTTAATATCCAGAATAAGCATCTCTCTCTAAACTATATAACTGTGAAGTGTTTATGTCATTCATTTATTCAGCTACAGAATTAACACTTCTAATTCTAATTGAAGGGGAACTCATCAAATTTGCAGATGACAACAAACTGACAGGAGTAGCCAACACCCCAGAAGACAAACTCAGGATCCAAAAAGATCTTGACAAATTTGAACAATGGGCCCTATCCAGCAGAATGAGCTTCAATGTGGAGAAAAACAAAGTCTTACATTTAGGCAGGAAAAACCAAAGGTACAAATACAGATTGGGCGAGACCTGGCTTAAAAACAGTAACTGTGAGAGGGACCTTGGAGTCCTAGAGGACGATCACTTGACTATGAGCCAGCAGTGTGCAGCAGCAACCAAAAAAAGCTAATACAATCCTGGGTTGTATAAACAGGCATAGAATCAAGATCATGCGAAGTATTAGTACCGCTTTATAAAACCCTAGTAAGACCACACCTGGAATACTGCAGCCAATTTTGGTCACCATATCACAAAAAAGATGTTGAGAGTTTGAAAAAAAAAATTCAGAGAAGAACAACTAAGATGATCAAAGGCCTGGAGACTAAAACATACAAAGAACGGCTACGGGACTTGGGTTTGGCTAGTCTAAAGAAAAGAAATAGGGGAGACATGATAGCAGTTTTCCAGTATCTGAGGGGCTGCCATAAGGGGGCCAGGTTGTTCACCAAAGCACCAGAGGGAAGAACGAGAAACAATGGTTGGAGAAGCAATCTGGAATTAAGGAGAAACTTCCTGACACTGAGGACAATCAACCAGTGGAACAGTTTACCCGCAGAAATCGTGGGCGCTCCATCACTGGAGATTTTTAAGAAGAGACTAGACATTCACCTGTCTGAGACGGTAGAGGTTCTCCTGCTTGAGCAAGGGGCTGGACTAGAAGACCTCCAAGGTCCCTTCCAGTTGTATTCTATTCTAAAACTGTTGGAGTTCCAGCAGTGTCTTACCAGTACAAAGAACAGCTAAAGAAAAGGAGTAGCTATAGTTTGAGATAAAAAACATGTTGCCAGATCAGGAGGTGGAGAATAATGGCAGCCCAAGAGGACAAGAAAGTTTAGCTATAATTTGGATGCAAATTATTTTCTTTTTTTCTTCTCTCTTTTTTATCTATTCCTTAAGAAATCTAAAAATGTGAGATGGCTTATATGGGAAAAACAGAATTAAATCTGTCAATGTAAATGTAACTAACTGTTGAGAAAACCTTTACTAGTAAAAATATTTAGAATTTGGTGGGAGAAACAAACTAAAATAAGGATTGTAACAGGATTGATGATAAGGCAACTAGTATAGAAATGTACTATTATGATGATTATTTTTTAGGAATATTGGAAAAATTATATACTTAATTGTCATTTATTAAAACAATAAGAATTGTATTAATGTTTGCAAAAAAGGATGTTCTGTGGAAAGAGGAAATCAATTAAAATTAATATATGGAATACAGATTATAGAAATCAATTGTTAAGGAGTGTTTTTACAAAGGTAACCCAGACAACACACTGTTTACCAATTATTGAGTGACTTATGCTTGTTAAAAAATAATAAAAAAATATATTAAAAAAACAAAAACAAATAGAGGGATAGAAACGTAGATCGTGAGCATTAAAATAGTAATTTATAATGATATAATTTTATGTTCTGTTTCGCTAACTAAATTGAACCATTCTATAATGCTGAATGAACAACACTGCCATTTTAGACAACCTTATTTTGCCTTTGAGAACAGTTTTATATATATAATAATAATTGGAATTCATTGTATCCAGACTTAATAATAATGATGATGATGATGATGATGATGATGATGATGATGATGATGATTAAGTTGAAAGGGACCTTGGAGGTCATCTAGTCCAATTCTTGTCAATAATGATGATGATGATGATGATAATAATAATGAGGATGAGGATGATGTTGGAAGGGACCTTGGAGGTCATCTAGTCCAACCCCCTGCTCAGGCAGGAAACCTTATATCATTTCAGACAAATGGCTGTCCAGTCTCTTCTTAAAAACTTCCAGTGTTGGAGCATTCACCGCTTCTGGAGGCTGGTTGTTCCACTGGTTGATTGTTCTAACTGTCAGGAAGTTTCTCCTTAGTTCTAGGTTGCTTCTCTCCTTGATTAGTTTCCATCCCATTACTTCTTGTCCTGCCTTCAGGCGCCTTGGGAAATAGCTTGACTCCCTCTTCTTTGTGGCAGCCCCTGAGATATTGAACACTGCTATCATGTCCCCCCTCGTCCTTCTCTTCATTAAACTAGACATACCCAATTCCAGCAACCGCTCCTTATATGTTTTAGCCTCCAGTCCCCTAATCATCTTTGTTGTTTTCTGATAGTCAATCCTATTCTTAATACTGTAGAACTTAATTGTATTCTTAGTGCCGCAGAACCAAAGATTCATGCTTAAAATTCCCCAGACAAAAATGGCTTTACTGTATCTGATTCTGTCCATATTACTCAGTTTACTTGATGCAGACATGCTATATAATAGTACTGTAATGCAAGGATGCCAGATTTGGCCTTGAGATATTTTTCCCTTGTTTGTAAATTTACTCTCAAGTAAGTAATGAATTGATTAGTGATTGCACATTATCTGATAATCTTTCACATGTCTTCATAAATACATAAAGATAATAAAGGGCTTGGGTAGAATTTTCTCCTAAAAATTTAGATATTTTTGCCCTTTTTTTACCGGCCTTCATTAAATAACTAATGATGGCTTATCTCCTCCCCCTTGCTCAAAGCCGTGCATATTGTTTTAAACTGAAACCTCTCAACAGATTTTTTAAGTAGGTAAGCCCTCTGGTTCTTAACTGAGGATAAGTGGGATTTGATCCATTTCTATGAATGCTACTACTTTGGATGCTATTAGTTTAGAAATACAGTGAAATAAAGCATATGCCCCCTTAAAATAGCTTGCAGATTTAGAAACTTAATTTGTAAAAATCAAATTTCACGTAAAGCACGCATTCAGTTTTCATTTTAATTGACTATTTGTTGTTTCACCACATTGTTGGGAAGTTTGACACTATGTGAACAAGAGGAATTCTGCAGTGAAATACTCAGTAGGATGTTGGGGTTTTTGTAAAAAAAAAATCAGCCATCTTATAGTCATGTCAACTACAGTACAGTCATAAGCAGAAAGTTATTTTCCTTGTTTAATCTGTGTGGTGCAAAAAAAAAGTATATACTACAAATTAGACTATTTTTATAGAACATGCAGTAAATAAATTTTCAGTAAGTGCAGCTTTTGAGCCTTGGGCTCAGCATGTCAAGACTTAAAGGAGAAATTATTTCTTCAATTTTTCCTCTGCAGTGGTGGTGACCGAGGTGGCTTCAAAAATTATGGTGGTAAGTGCTGAGCATCAAAAAACTATTAAAGTGGAAACTATATTAAAAGGTGTCAAAAAATCCCAACCCCTAATGAGCCACCGAATACTGTGTTTTCATGTTTCTATCCATTAGAAGCATTTGATTTTTTTTTCCTGTTTGGGCTGAGGCTGGTGTGTGTGTGTGTGCTTAGCTTTTTTAAAAAAAGTGTTTATAATACATTTTTAAAAACGGGATTCCTGGTTTCATTTTTTTATTTCCCAATTGCATGAAATGATTTTTCTGGCAACTCATAGTTGGCTTCAGATGGCATCTACAAACAATCTTCTAAGCACATTGCCTTAGTGAGAGAATTCTTGTGGCAAAGAGCTTAGTTATATGGACAACAGCAACTACAAGACAACCAACCGCCAGCATAAACCTGTGTGGCACTCTTCAGCTTAGAAACCATTATTGGTTTTCTTCTTGGGCAAAATCTTATATCATTCTTAATTGCAATTTCTTGGTTTCAGTGTCACATATCTTATTGCTAATATTAATTAAATCAAGATCGAATAGTTGATTCTCCTTTGTGTGTGGTGTTACTTAGATACCCATTGCTTTTTTTCTCCTGTTTCACAGGTCAAAGGGATTATGGGCCAAAGTCAGATGCAGGTAAATGTAGAAGCCATATATGATACACAGATTTATGATTATCTCTTTTAGTTTTATAGAAGATGATATTTTCCAGTCTTGGGCCAGTTCCCCAAATTTGTGGCAGATTTGAGCAGGCTTGTTCATAGTATTTTGGAAAGGATAAAATTGCAGTTAACTCAGCCATTTCCTTCATGATGTCACTCTGTTTTCTTGGCATCATTAGTAATCCTTTAATTAGACTGGAATAAAACTAGGGCAAATTGGAATAATCATTGAACTGCTAGGAATTCCTTTCCCAGCCCTATCAGGAAATGCCAGCAACGAAACTATCCTGAAATTCTGGAGGACTAATACTAATACTCCATGTAGATTCACGTAATACACTAAACCAAATTCAAATAAACCTACTGTTTAAACCTGAAAATTGTAGTTTGTAAATCATGGTTTATTAAATCATTTCTTTGCACAATATGTAACCCCAGTCAACAAACACGGTTTCCTTTGGTACAAAACAACTTGTACTATTATTAAATACCATAAGTGATAGGAAAGGAAAGGCTAAAAAAAACTTTGTTCCCTGTTGAATACAAATCAAGTAGTAAAATGAAAGAGATGAGTTTACTTTTGATAAAATGCATCGTCTTAGATGGCTTTAAGACAAAAAGGAGGACAGAACTAGATTCAAGGTGCACACATAATGGCTGTTATGTTCTAACCCTCCTTGTAAACTTTCTAGAGCCATTTGATTTATCACTGTTGGAGAAAAAAAGATGCTAGATTATGTAGCTCCTCAATCCAGGAAGGGTGTTTTGCGATTATTTGAGGAGCAGAATGGCTTTTGTTTTCTAGTCTTAAGTAATATGATCTTTTGGTAAAAATGTAGGTTTCCTAAATGTTGTACAGAATTCAAAGAAATACATTAGAATGGCCTTAGTTGGTCTTTTACTATTGAGTAGCAGGATTACATACCAAACCATTTTTGGAATTTTTAATTCCAGTAAAAGGGGGTTATTTGAAATAGCGCAGTGGTAACTTTTCATCTAACTATTTTGTTTGGTATTTTGAACTAAATAGCAAAATGCTTAATGAGAAAAAAAAGTCTTGAAAGCAGTATATATGTTAGATTGACAATGCATAAAAACAAATTACTACAAGTAAAGATCAAATATAGTGGCAAGAAAATAAATAAATTAACATTCTTTGCAAATGACTTTTTCAGCTGACTTCTGAATTAATAATATATGCATGCAATCAGTTTGTGGAAAGGAATCTTAGTGACATGATGTTTTTAATGGTGGTGCTTTTTCAGAATTAATGTATATGCCTCTGAAGTAGACAATTAATCAAGCTTATAGTTTTACGTGCCTTGGCCCAAATTTAAAATTGTGATCAGAAACAAATTCTTGCAAAAAGCATTATCCATTTAACAGTCCAGCTGCTGTATTTAGAATCTGTAATGTTCTGAATTGTTAGTTGTTCATTGTCACTAGTAGCATTGGGTGAAAAATATTTTTGCACAATTGTGCACCTTTTAACAAATGTTAATATTTCTGATTAAAAATTGCATTGAGAGTGGATTATTCATAATGGTTTTCCTTAAACATGGGTAGTTCTTTGGTTTTGGTTTCTGTGCATCTATACTGTATATGCATTTTCTCAGCTTGATGCAGTTTAAATGTCTTGATTTAATTCTCTTGAGTACACAGAGGGGGCAAAGAATAAAGACTCACTGGTTGACATATGAAATTAACTTTCTTGGACATTTTGAAAAAAAAGATTGTAATACTTTGCACAGCTACTGCTACACACTTTGATTAAAAATAACACCAGGCTCTCTTCAATGTAGATTCAGAGTCTGACAATTCTGATAACAACACCATCTTTGTACAAGGACTTGGAGAGGATGTTTCACCTGATCAAGTGGCTGATTACTTCAAGCAAATAGGTGTTATTAAGGTATTTAAGGTGGTAAAATTTTAAAAAGGGGGCAAATCAGCTAATATGGGCTAAGAAAAGAACAAGGAGCAATAAGTATTTAAAAAGAGAATATCAGTGCGGAATCAAAATATTTAAATACATAAAAACAGTATTGAGACACACTCAAATTATGTGGGCTATCAGAATGTGAACTTGAATTAAAAGGCAGTATTTCTAACAAAAGATGTGTAATTGGATTCAGATTTGGCAGATCTCCAGCACTGTGAAGCAGCCTTTATCCATGTTCTCCATCTTGCTGTCAGTTCTTTCTGAATGAGTGTAAAACAGGCATGTCAAACTCACGACGTCATGTGACGTCGCGCAACGTATCTGGCCGGTTTTGCCATTGCCGGCAATGGGGTGGGCGCGGCTTCCACGTGACGCATCCGGCCCACGGGCCGGCAGTTTGACACCCCTGGTGTAAAGTATAAGTGGTTTCTTCCATTGGGTCTGGTAGTCCTCGACTTTTGACACAATTGGGATCAGGATTTCCATCACTAAGCGATATGGTCATAAAGCACAATCGCATAGTTTAGCAATGGTAATCCCTATACTCCTAGTTGCATTGTTAACTGAATTCCTCCATCATTGGCTGAGGCAACTTCCAAATGGCTTGCGACAACCAAAGTCTGGGGAAGCTGGCAGGAAGTTGAAAGTTCTAAACTGCTTCTGGGTGTGGGAGGAAGCTACGGATGTGCAGGGGAAGTGGGAGGAGAGAGGCATGGTTCAGGTGCTAGGGGGTGTGGAAGAGGTATGTGAGTCAGGGAGAGTGAGCAGTGCAGATCAGGGAGTGTGCAAGGGAGTGTGAGAGGCTTGGGTCAGGGAGGGTGCGTAGGGGTGCGCAAGTAACCAGTATGGTATGAGCACAGAGGGACTGGGAAGGTATATGGGTGGAGGAGATTTAGTGATAGAAATTCCATTTCCAATGGTCGTTGTAACAATACTGCCCAAATGGGGAACTGCAAAGTATATTAACTTATTAGGTCTCTGCCATACCTTTATAGGCTATTTTCTAGATTGTTTCCTTTCTGTATTGTTACCGTTGTTGATACCCAGGAAATTTGAGGGCGGAGGCTTGAAAATAGGCCACAGTTTTCTGTATGTTTATACATTCCATCAGCATATCTGGAAGTAAGGACAGGTCCTTACTTCAAGGAGCATCAAGTCTAAAATTGGTTATGAGAGACCACTGAATAAGCAGAGACAAGTAGAGACAATGTAAAAAGGAAAGCTGTTTCATCTGAGCTACAATGGGCATTCATTTTAACATTCATAGAAAAGATAGGCTTTGAGGAAAGATTTAAATGAAGAAAGATAGCATTGCATAAGTGTTCTAGTAAGCAATGCCAAACAATACAAGTGCAAAAGGAGAGAGGGGATGATCTTTTGAAGGAACAGAGTTTGGACAGCAAAGGATGGTGGAGTTGGAGAAGTGATCTTGTTCATGGCAGAATTCACCATTATTAGATTATTAGGTTCTTACATGGATGGTAAAAAAAAATTCTCTCTTTTTCCCAGACAAACAAAAAGACAGGTAAACTTATGATAAATCTGTATACAGACAAGGATACGGGCAAGCCAAAGGGAGAAGCAACAGTATCTTTTGATGATCCTCCATCTGCTAAGGCCGCCATTGACTGGTTTGATGGTAAGGTTGTCCCATAGGGCTTGCCCACCAATTAAAACATGAGCACTGAAATGTCTCATTATAGGCAGATTGTAAAATTGTTAAGCCACATTTATTTATCAGGCAATATTTGGAAACCTCTCATCTCCTTCACAGAGGGATTCTGGGGGGTATACAAATAAAATGTTAAAAACATAATAATAAAGGCTGTTGCTGCTATAGCAAGGGTGGATTCTGTGGAAATGGAATGCATGTGTGGGAAATGGTTTCCCTGGCCAGCACTGAAGTTCAGTCCATTAGATCAGTGGTTCTCAACCTTTTTAATGCCACGACCCCCAACCGGTCGTAAGTCGAGGACTAAACCGGTCATAAGTCGAGGACTACCCAACCGGTCGTAAGTCGAGGACTTTCCCTGCCCGGGAGCGCCGCGCATGCGTGGTTCCGCCCCCTGCGCCGGCCGAGGCGTAGCTGGCAAGCGGCAGAGACGGAGCAGGCCGACCACCAGCTGGCCCAGCTCAAGGGAGGTAAGGCACCCGCCGGAAAAGGGGAAAAAATGGCGGACAGCCTTACTTGGCGACCCCCGTGAAATGGTCGATCGACCCCAAATGGGGTCGCGACCCATAGGTTGAGAACCGCTGCATTAGATGGACCCCCAGGTTAGGGAAGATTGCCTTATAAAAAGTGACTGAGCATAAGTGAACTCTGCATTATTATCAATTTTGCATGGTGTAGTTTTTTGGATTCAGTATTTAAACATTTCATTTTCATGTTGTAGCGGGCCACTCGATTTATTCTTGATCTCTATTCTTCCCTCTAAAGGAAAAGAATTCAATGGCAGTGTTATCAGGGTTTCCTTCGCAACCAGACGGCCGGAATTCCTGCGAGGAGGAGGTAGTGGAAGTGGTGGTGGACGCCGAGGTAGTAACCGATCCAGATCCCTTCTACATTGTAGTCCAGTGGTGCAGTTCCTTTTTGGGTTGTTCATCTGAGTTTCTCCCCGAGAATGGGAGCAACACTTCAGCCCAACCTGTTTTCATGATTATCCCTGACCAAACAGCTGGTACATATTGGCCAGTTTTGATGTCAGAGGCTATTCATGCTGTATAATGTGAGTCTTTGCCATAAGGGCCACATACCCATTTCTTTGTTATAATTGTAATATCATTGTGCTTGCAGGTTCACGTGGAGGGGGCTTTGGAAGAGGAGGGGGCTTCCAGGGACGAGGTGGAGAACCCAAAAGTGGTGATTGGGTTTGTCCTAACCCGTAAGTCACTTTCAGTCTTATACTGAGGTTGCCTAGAACTACTTAGTCTAGTCTAAAAGTAGATTATTTGGGACAATGAATACAGTTGGAATATTGAAAAGGTAGCATGGAAATTCCAGCAAAATGGCTGCCACAAAAGGCTTCTCTGTTCACAAAATAGCTGCTAAGGGTTGTGGGGGTTGATCACTCATAAGAAAAAAAAATCCAGAATATAAACTAGCGAGATTGTTCAAATCAGCTGGTTTATCTACACCTTTATTCTGTGCAAGATTCCAAACTAAGCACTTGCCTGCAATTACCCATCATTTTTATTTCCTAAGGATCTTTATTTCCAAGTTCATTCTTGGAAATAAAATGATGCTAGATGTTTTGCAGCATGCTAACTTTATTTTTCCAGTGAAAAGAATTTTTCAAATGGAACAGGGAATCTGACAGGAGCATCAAATTGCCTACCCCATTTAATAGGCTTTTCAGGATTGTTCAAAAGTGCAGTTTGAAGCTGATTTAATCTAGTATCTTTAACTAGAAGGGTTTGACCTGTCACTCAGAGGTTGCTAGTTTCTATCTGTTTGAGCTCCCTTCCTGCTGATCTCATGGACCAATCCATGTAATTTTTGAGACAACAGCATAGAAGTTGTTTGCGATTGCCCTCTTTAAAGATTTTTTTTCTTCCAAATTTTCTGGTGTACAGTCCCTAGTGGTTTCTCAATCAAGTATTAAACAGATCTGACCCTGGGCGAACCTTTCAGTAATAGACCGGTTAGCGAGATTCTGCCAGATGCTGTATATTTTACTCAGAGAACCATTTGGCAACTCAAATATCTTACTACTGGGCAGTGGCACTTTTCCCCTTTATTTTGTTTGATTATGTCCATTATCAGGACTCAGTAGTTATACCAAAACTATTATAGCTGAATGAGAATTGGAGTCTAATAAGATGAGGAGCAAAAATCAATGTTTCTAAATAAGGGCTATACAGACAGTCCTATTCAATTCATTTAATGACTGCTAGAAGTTATAGCAGCACTGAAAAAAGTGACTTGTGATCATTTTTCACACTTACAACCATTGCAGCATCCCCATGGTCACGTTTCTGTGGCAAGAAAGGTTGTAAAATGGGGCAAAATCTTAGCAACAGAAATGTTGGGCTCAATTGTGATCTTAAGTCGAGAACTACCTGTGTAAAATTTATTGAGTATATAGCCCTTACCTTCTCTCTTAGTCTCTTAGCAATTACTGAGAGGTGTTTCCTGGTCTTTTTCAGGACCTGTGGAAATATGAATTTTGCTCGCCGGAATTCCTGCAATCAGTGTAATGAGCCCAGACCGGATGATGGGCGTCCCTCTGGAGGAGGTATGTGAAAACTCCACCATTTAAAAATGGGGGAATGTTGTTGGCTGGAGTGACATTCAGAATTTTTTGTTTTATCTTCCTTCTTTGCAGATTTCCGTGGCAGAGGTGGTTTTGGAGGTGATCGGGGATTCAGAGGCCGTGGTGGCCGGGGCGGTGGCTTTGGTGGCAAAATGGGAGGAAGGTCGGTACTGAATTTTTACAGAATTACAGAAGTGTGTTTTTTCTCCAAGCGGTGCAGAGAACTGGCAGATGTATTAGATTAAAGTTCAGTAATGGAGAAAGTTTGGAGGCCTCCAGAGACCCACCTGCAGTGAAAGCTGCCTGGTTCATTCTAGAATGTCAACCTACCTAGTAGGAGACAGGCTCAAAGGAGTGATTTATAATGAAACTAGGGACCAGATTTTCTGGGAGAGGTTGATTGGTTTTGGTTTTAGTCACACCAGAAACATTTTAGATAAAATGTGCTTCTGTCATAAGCCAGAATGGGGTAGGACAGGGGTGTCAAACTCGCCATGTGATGTGTCGTGATGTATTGCAACTTTTTTTCCATTGCCGGCAATGGGGTGGGTGCGGTTTCACCATGGCACATCCGACCCATGGGCCGGCAGTTTCACACCCATGGGGTAGAAGCAAGCTGGGTTTCTGAAACTCACTGGGCAGTTTGTTCTGTTGGGATAATCTGCTGCATAGGATGATCATGGGGATAAAAAGTGGGGATTTGTATTGGCTAACTTAGCTTCTTGGAATAACGGATGGGTTGATCCTGGACCATTAATGGCCAGTTGCACTTTGTCTGAAGCCTTAAATCCTCAGGGTAGATAAGCACTGGTTCTGGGTTTATTGTAAATTCCTCAGGGACTTATTTTTAGTTCATGGTTTTATTTTATTTACTTCCTGCTGTTCTTCAGTACAAGTTCCCATCCAGGCACAGCTAAGCTTTGGCAAAATGAAAATATCAAGCCACATGTTCTACCTCATTAATAAATGGTCTTTGCATTCTAACAAATCCAGCTGTTATTAGCAGTTTATTAGTGAAGTTGTATACCTTTCTATTTAATTATTGCTAACAATCTCCTGTTTTATTTATTCAAATTTATATAGTCACTCATTTTTGGGTAGCTTACAAACAATTAAAACTACATAACAAATTAAAAGAATAATGCATTGCTTTGAAAACAGTAAAGATATATAAAAGAATATAAAATGTAATAAAATATCTAAAATATGCAGCAGATAGTCCCATCATGAAAGTAATCAGTATGGGCACTATACCCGCTCCACCACACTTCCACATCTCCATGCCGTTCGGCAAAACCATGTCTTCTGGGTCTTGCAAAAAGCCAGCAGAGTCAGGACTAATCTGATTTTTAGGGATAATATTCCATGGGGTGGGTGCCATCACAGAAAAGACTCTCTTCCTGGGTCATGCCACATGGCTGAAAGGATCCACAATATGCCCCTCTGTGTTACTTAAGAAGTTATGATTATTAAGCTATATTAGAATTTGTTGGTGGAATAGATAGATGTAGGTGCAGCTCTGTTTATGGATCTTCCTTTGCAGATATGCCAAAACTTGGAAAAGTTTTTGAGATATGCTAATGTATTTAGTTAGGATATCATTCAGTTATGAAGCCTGGATCTGTTGGGTAATCTTTAAAAAATTGCAACAATGGCTGTATTATGCTTTTGTCTGCTTTAAATAGGCAAAGGAGGAATTAAGAGCTGATTTAAACTTCAGACTATATTTTACTAGCATTGCTAGTTGTTGTAATTCTTCCAGTTAGGATATTCTGAGTTTATTTCTGGGCAGAGTTGAAAACCAGAAGTCTCTTTGGAAGAACAGGACTTTCAACTAGACCAGGTTTCTCTCTCCCCCCTTACCTCTTGATGGTTTGACTCTGTTGCTTGTGACTAATACCAACATCCTTATTAGGAATCACATGCAGCAACTAGATTTGTACACTTCAGGGGTAGTCAACCTTGGCTCTTTCATGACTCGTGGACTTCAATTCCCAGAATTCCTGAGCCAGCTTAGCTGGCTCAGGAATTCTGGGAGTTGAAGTCCACGAGTCATAAAAGAGCCAAGGTTGACTACCCCTGGTACACTTTGTATATATTACAAGGAAGTTAAGTGTGAGAATTGAATATTTTTTTCCTCTTTTCCAGAAGTGACTTCAGAAATGATCAACGTAACAGACCCTACTAAAGAAAAAAAAGAGAGAGAATGTCCCCTTCTTCTTTCTAATGGCTTTTCACAGCAGAATTGCTGAGTTTCGCCTGCTGCTTTATATCCCATGGTCTCTTGGATAGTGGAATTAAATGTAAAAACTGGATTTTTAATTTGGTGGGAGGGACTGGGATACTCTTCTCTGTTTTTTTTTTTCTTCTTTCCCTTTTTTTTTTTTTTTTTAGCAAGTCCATTAAAATTTCATCTTTCTATTTCCGACATTCCCCCATTTCCCCCCAGCTACCAACTACACTTGTTCACAGGCTCTTAAAATAAGGATGGAGTAAAATTGTAAAATATTTGCCAAAAATCTGACATGTTTTATAATACAAAAAAATAAAATAAAAGCTGATTGTTTATTTGTGACATCTTGACTGCTTTTAGCCATTGTTATTTCAAGAATTTATTTTTCTGTATTTCAGCTCGGAGGCACCCTTGTGTATGGAGTGCTTAAATGGTGATCTGGATTGTTCTAAAATGTGAACTGTTTTGGAGTGAAACTATTTGTGTTCTGTAGATCTAAATTACGTAAATTGGCCTATACTAATAAATTTGTTGGCTGAGAAGAGGAATTAGGCTATGTATAGCCAATATTGACAGGCTACTGAATAATAGAGTTGGAAGGGACCTTGGAGGTCTTCTAGTCCAACCTCCTGCTCAGGCAGTAAAAACTATACCATGTGAGACAAATGGTTATCCAATCTCTTCTTAAAAACTTCCAGTGTTGGAGCATTCACAACTTCTGGAGGCAAGTTGTTGATTTATTGGAAATCTTTTTGAGCTTGGGAATTTTAATGGATTTTCTCCACATCCACACAAGCTAATGTTAAGGAATGTCTTGTCTGTCTGTCTAACCTTACATTTTTATATGGCAACCCATTTACCAAAAGGAATTTCGTGTATTTTTATAGAAAAAAATATATTTTGGAGAGAGAAACAAGCTGCACTGAATTAAAAGTTGAGCTTATTGTGATATAAATAGAAACAGTGCTTTGGTATTTTAAAAAACATGATTGTATACACATGGCAATAATCCTAGAATTTTATTTTCAGTCTTATATTTTCATGTTGCTCTTAACATTAAAAATTGAATGGAAAGCGGTCTTGAATGGCTCCCAGAGTTTACAGTTTTAGCTGTCTCCATCTATACCTGTGCAAGGGGAGAATTGATGCATTCAGCAGGACTCCATCTGGATGAGAAAGCAACATTTCAGTTAGGGCTCATACGAGTCACCATAAGCTAATGGAAACAGCTCTCTGTGCATACTTCCCATCATTGAATGCCCTTGTCCATTTGCATCTAGAATGAAAAGCAGCCTAGCATCAGGCTTGAACTGATATCATCCACTATCAGAAAGTTTATGCCACCAAGTTGGCAGGTTCTTCTAAGTCTGTATATGAAGGGGAGTCCTTGTTGGTCCCTTCCAATTGCCTTGTAATTTTTAGTCTCATCCTGAGAGGCAACGCAAAGCTAATCCCTACATTTTCTTCATTCTTTCACAAAAATTGAACTGCAGAGTTTTGAAAAGTCCTGATCCACAATCATTTGCAAGCTACAGCATTTGGGATGCTGGAAATTGTCAGTAGAACAATTCAATACTTGGATGTTCATTAAGTGTTTAACGACAGGTAGTTGGGGCTTGTCCTGAAGGAAATGGAGCTGTAAGTGGTGCTCTTTGCTTCCATCCAAAAAATCAGGATCGGCTTAAACAACTTGCAAAGTGAAGTTTCTGTGTAGGATTCCCAATAATGTGTAATTGAAATGGGGAAAAAAGAAATTCCAGATTTGGAATTAATATAAAAAGGATTGAGAATAAACTGATGTACTACACAGTGGTATGATTATTTCAAAGAGACTCAGGCTATATAATAATAATAATGATAAAGTTGGAAGGGACCTTGGAGGTCATCTAGTCCAACCCCCTGCTCAGGCAGGAAACCCTATACCATTTTGGACAAATGGCTGTCCAGTTTCTTCTTAAAAACTTCCAGTGTTGGTGCATTCACCGCTTCTGGAGGCAGGTTGTTCCACTGGTTAATTGTTTTAACTGTCAGGAAGTTTCTCCTTAGTTCTAGGTTGCTTCTCTCTTTGGTTAGCTTCCACCCGTTGCTCCTTGTCCTGCCTTCAGGCACAGGAAGGACAATTGAAATTATTGGAAAGGGGTACATATGAAAAATCATACCCTGTATAAGGGAAACCTGAATTAAGGGAATAATGGTTTAAGAGGGAAATTATGTTGGATGAAATAAAAGATAAAATCATATTAAGGGTGGAGTACTGGTAGAGAATGAAAATTTTCTTCTTTTAGGAGAATTTTATCATCCTTCAATGAAAGTTATGACAGATTCAGTTAAAAGTTTTTTAATAACTCAGGTATATATGTGCATGTATGTAAATATATAAAATATACCATCTTCGGGCAGGATACCATGCAGTTTTATGTTATGTGAGCACCTTTTTCTTTGAGAATTTTTTAAAAAATAAAATTGGCTGAAATGTTCACCAGATCTCTGGGATAGACATAAATCATGTTGGCTTTGGCCAGGATATCTTGGTAATTACTACTTTTTTAAAAACATTAATTTGGGAGCAATGGCATGTGATAAATATCCAACCCATGCCTGAATTATTGATGGGTGTACATGCACATGCCTTCTCAAGTCTGGACACATCCCTGCAGGGTTTTTTTTAGCAAGTTTTCAGGAATGATTTGCCATTGCCTTCTTTCTAGGGCTGAGATAGTGTGCCTGGTCCAAGATCACTCAGCTGACATCATGCCTAAGAGAGGACTAGAACTCACCATCTTCTGGTTTCTAGCCTTAGCCATTACACCAAATTACCCCTCATTGATGGGTAGTGTAAAATGGAGTTTCCATATTCAAAGACAATCTCTGAATGTCAGCTTTCAGGTTGGTTGGTTTTTATATTTGGCCTTTTGGAAACAAAGCTGATTTAAATGGATCCTTGGTCTTGTTCCATGATCACTGACAATCATAGGAAAGGATAACAAATACACTGAATTGATGCTTCACAGGTTTGTCTCAAAGCTGCTTTTTCAAAAGGTAACTAGACTGTGTTTTCCTTGAGGAAGATGTTTTGCTTCTCATCCAAGAAGCTTCTTCAGTTCATGGACTTCTTGGATGAGAACGATCTTCCTCAAGGAAAAAACACAGTGCCATTGCCTTTTGAAAAAGCACCTTTGAGACAACCATGACCTGGATGAAATGAGAATCTCCATAGACATTCACAGAAGTTGCACCTGAAGGCAAGACAAGAAGCAATGCATGGAAACTAATGAAGGAGAGAAGCAACCTAGAACTAAGAAAAAATTTCCTGACAGAACAATCAGTGGAATGACTTGCCTCCAGAAATTGTGAATGCTCCAACTCCGGAGGTTTTTAAGAAGAGATTGGACAACCACTTGTCTGAAATGGTATAGGGTCTCCTGCTTGAGCAGGGGGTTGGACTAGAAGATCTCCAAGGTCGCTTCCAACTCTGTTATTCCATTAAAAAGTGGCTTTTTCAGGACTGGCTGCACTGCAAGTACACTGGACTAACCATTTTACCAAACCTGGGAATGCATGTATAGACAATGATTACTGCATTGTCTCCTGAACTGGGTGGTTACATTTCAGGATGTAAGTTTGGCCACTCAAGACTGCCTTGTGTAGACAGTAGTGGTCATGATCAGGAAAATAGCTTGTCCCCTAATTGGAATGGTGGTCCATCTTTTTAAAAGCTTCACAGTGCCTTGTCAAGTATGATTCATGCCTCTGGCTTACTGAGCATGGAGCTTTCATCTGGCTCCAGACGGTATGTCAGCTGCTGTTTGGTGCTACTCAGTTGCCACTCCTCATTCTTTAAATGACTGATGCCAGAATCTGCATTCCTTGTATTTTTATGACCAGGAAGATTTTTTTTCTCTTTTCTCATAAATCTAAAATCTTTACTCAGTGAAATTGATTGATAGTAGAAAAGACTACATCACTAACTACTCTCACTGATGTCTTGCCTCAGTTTCTGCCAAATAACATAAACCATCCAGATGCTAAAAAATACTATTTATGAATTGTGATGTGTCAATTGCAAGGGCATCCAGTATACTTCAAAAGCTAATTTAAAGTGGACTTAATCTTTAAAGGCCCTGAATAGTTTGGGACCTGCATATCTTAAAGTCACTGTATTCCTGTGACAGACAATGTGGTATAATATTTAAGGTGCTAGATCTGTTCTAGTACTCAGGCATGTAAGCCTGTCACTTCCTCTTAACCCCTAAAACAACATCAAGCTGTGCAACTAGCCAGTTGAAGAGCAGTTTCCCACATTGTGCATTGATGGCTTTGATGTGGGAATGCAATGCAAACAAGTGGATCTTGCAACCAAGCAAGATAAATACTCAGAAGAATTGTTTACGTTGGTTTCTGCATCACAAATCTTAGTGATGCGATAGAATAGATAATTTTTTTATTGGAAGACCCAAAGTTATGGAAAGCCAACTGCTTAAAATTGCAAGCTTTAAACATTGCAAGAAGTACAAATGCATTGCAGCAACCCAGAACATCAGAAAAAAAACAAACTGTATATACAACATCCAACAAAATGGATACCCATATATCAAAAAGTGCCTGACCACTCAGCCCACTGCAGCACAGCCAACAAAAACTATGAAAAGGATGACAGTGCCATACGTCAAAACATCTCAGAAACAACCAGCTGACTATTGCAACTGCACGGCATCCAAAACATCTTAAGTAAACCAAAAGACACAGTAACCCAAGAAGCAAAAACAGGAACCATCCACATACAGGGTAAGGATTGTAACAGCCACTGTGTAAGACAGACAAGCAGAAGACTAGCGGAGCACATCCATGTACACCAACTAGCAATGGAGACAAAAACTTGTGTCTCAAAAATCTCACAACATATGGATAAACTACCATAGTTTTAATTGGAAACAGCATCCTAGACCAAGCTAAATTTAAAAATGTTAGGGAATTCCTGGAAACTCAGCATTCAGACAAATCAGCCATCAATATCCTATAGAAATAAACTATATTTACACACCACTCAAAAGTGACCATAAGAAAGCTAAGAAGGAAACAAAATTCAGAACACACCCTCTCCAGCAGCCAACTCCCAGATCAGTAGGGATTAACACTAAGCAAAAAACAAACAATACCCTAATCAAAGAACTAAGGAGAAAACCAAAGCCCCACTAAAATTGGCAGGGCAATTTACAGTAAATAACAAACCCCATCCTCCCTTGCCTTAATGATGTTACCTAACATGGATAACAAATAACAAACAAACCAAACTCAGAAAACCAAGAACTCCATAGTTCAAATATATTTTTAAAACAGTTCTACTCAGAGCTTTTTTTCTCATAGAACGCCCAGAACGGAGTTCCAGCACCTTTTCTGGATGGAACCTTGTAGGGTAGGCAAGGCGGGTTGTATGACGTGTGTGAGTTCCAGCACCTTTTTTTTTTTTTTACAAAAAAAGCACTGGTTCTACTAAGCATGCTATTTGTGGCATGCTATAGTCAAGGCCTTCCTATGACAAGATCTTTCCCTTGCTCTACCCCCTTATCCCATTCCCTAACTACTTTTTATCATTCCAGCTTAGCTGACTTTGCCCAGGGTAGGTAAGCATACTTTCAAACAAAGGACTGCAACAATGCATCATTGTTATTTTTCACAAATGCTAAGGGATGCATTGATACTGATTACTGCTCATGTGGGCTTTGATCAGTCAAAATTTTTACATAATACAGGTAGTCCTTGACTTACAACAGTTTGTTTAGTGACCATTCAAACTTACAAGGGCACTGAAAAAAGTGCCTTATGACTATTTTTCACATTTACGTCCCCATGGTCATATGATAAAAATCCAGACACTTGGCAATTGACTCATATTTATGACCGTTGCAGTATCCTGGGGTCATGTGTTCCCCTTTTGCGACCTGACAAGCAAAGTCAATGGGGAAGCCAGATTCATTTAACAACCATATTACTAACTTAACAACTGCAGTGATTCACTTAACAACTGTGGCAAGGAAGGTCGTAAATGGGGCAAAAGTCACTTAACAAATGTCTCACTTAGCAATAGAAATTTTGGGCTCAATTGTGGTCGTAAGTTGAGGACTATCTATACTCTTTGATAAGAAAAGGCTTTAAACTGGGTTACCAGCCTTTGTCGCACCTTTGCTATGTGCAGAATTCTCTCCTGACAGGACAGTTCTTGGTCAGTATGGGCATCTTTTGGCTAGTGCAACCAAAGTCCAAATCAATTTCAAACATGGTCACACTGTTGTGTGTGCACTTAAGGTTTCTCATCTGGAGGTCACTTTGCAAATCAAGCTGTTGCTGCCCACATCCTCTCCCACTCTAGATAGCTGTGGGTCTCAAAAGTGGCCAAAACCCAGAAAGCAACCACAAAATTGATGTGATTCTTCTGGAGTATATATATAAAAAACCAAGAATGGTAGGTGCCAATCCTGCCTGATTATTTACTTATATAGACCAAATAACCTAGGACTGGGGTTTGGCCATAATCATGCCATTTTCAAGAAAGGAAGATTTTCCTGAAAAGTTTCACCTACAGCAACTAATGTTTTTAGTACAGTAAGCAAGATACACAAAAAACATTTATGCTGGAAATTCCCAGACTAGATGGAGACAGAAAATATTTCTTTCTTTGGAACAGAGAGGTTTCAAGAAAAAGAAAGCCTACAGCAGTGTTTCCCAACCTTGGGAAAATTAAGTTATGTGGACTTCAACTTCCAGAATTCCCCAGCCAATATTCCTCAGCCAGCCATGAATTCCCCAGCCAGTCATGAATTCCCCAGCCAGTCATTCTGGGAGCCATCCCGGTAGTTGAAGTCCACATAACTTAAAGTTGTCAACACAGTATGTCTATCTGAACCTCTTTATGAAGTGGAACTAGGGCTCCATCCTGCCTGGGTACGTTTTTTCCTTTTTAAAGGAAAATCAAATGGCATGTTGTACTTAATGCAGCATTCTCTCTAAGGCTGTTAACCAGTCTGGGTGAGAATATGTAGTGTCTGGCTAAGTAGAATTTCCTCCCACAAGACCTGGCTCCACTGATAATGATGAACTCCTTCCGTGCAGCCTGGAAAGATAGGGTAGTGCAATGGGACTTTCCCTCAGGATTTGCGGAATGGGGTAGAGCCATGCCAAATACATCCTGGAATGAAGACTAAGAAATGGGCAGATAGAAAGATTAAGCAGAATTTCCGCAAGTGTGTAATTCGTCACTTTGTATATGTCCCATAAGCAACATAACATTTTAACTTCTTCTCCTAAAATATTGGAGAGTTTTCAACTTGCTTGCTTTGCTATTCTCCCATCAGCAAATCTTGAAGGGAGATACAAGCGCTCATGTGAAGGATTGTGAATACTGGTTTCTTAGAATGTCAGATGTATTTTAAGGTATTTTAATTAAAGATTGGTATCATTCACTTCAACTTAAGAGAGAGGTTGCTGTATTGCTATTATCTCTGTACTAAAAAAGTGGGAGGTCATTTTTGTTATAGATTTGTTTGATCTATTTTTTGTCTGTTTTTAACCTGTCTTTAACCTTTTCCTTTTATTTGAGTTTGTATGTTAATGTTTGATTTTGAAATTTAATAAAGATATTTTCAAACGAAGAAAAGAAGATCTCACGAAAGGAAAGACTTGGACAGCATGAAGATGGGGCATTAGAAAATTTTGTTCATGTTTTCCTGCACTATCGTCTGTACATAAATCCTGTTAGCATTTTGCTTAGTCCCTTTGATGCAAAACAATTCTAAATGTTTCTTATGGTATTTATGTAAAACATTTAATTGAAATAGTCTGTGGTGGTCTAGTAGTTAGAATTTGGCACTTTCGAAGCACACTGTCTCTTTAGGTGTAGAGAGCTATGAAGATGACCTTAAAGAAATATTCAGAACTGTTACATACACAAAAAGGACAGAAGCGTTCCTTAAATGCTGAAGAAGGAGATAGTATTAAGAAGAGACTTAGTTTGGATCCCCCCCTGACTCAATGAGGTATAGAAGGGAGGGAGGAGAAACACATTCAGACTTCCAATAGCCCAGTGTTTCTAAACTTTGACAACTTTTAAGACATGTGGACTTCAATTCCCAGAATTCCCTAGCCAGTTTCCTTTTTGCTTGCTGGCTGGGGAATTCTGGGAAATGAAGTCCACGTGTCTTGAAATTGCCAAGGGTAAGAAACACTGTTATTATCTATCTCAATAATGTATAGCTCTAGTCTTTCCATAGAACCAATTTCCTGATCTGGTCTACTTTGAAGAATTGTTGACCTCACATTAATAGAAAGTGTAAGGAATAAAGCCATCTCTCACTAGTGCTGCAACCCACCGACACTAGCTAATGAGATCCAAAAACTTAGAACTTAGAATAACAGAGTGGGAAGGGACCTTGTAGGTCATCTAGTCCAACCCACTGCTCAAGAAGGAGATCCTATACCATTTCTGACAAGTGGCTGTCCAGTCTCTTCTTGAAAGCCTTCAACAAAGAAATGAGATAGCAAATTTGAGCAGTCAAGCCAGTTTGTTACTCATACAAGCTACTCTGGAGAACATGACCCTAATAGATGGGAAATTCAGAATACCGAAGAAATCTAGTTGTAACTGATCTACCCCAGACTAAACTTGTATCTAGCCAAAATTACAGAAACAAATAAAATATTTTGGCTAATCCACAACAGTATACTTGGCTGTGAAACTCAGCCAGCTAGGGAAATCAAGCTGAAGAAAATACAGATCCAAGAATTATCTGGCAAGCATCAAAACTCTCTTTAGCAATAAACAGAAGAGCCTCACACTTAGTTAGATAAACATTTTAGGATTTTCTACTGAACTCATGAAATCTGATTAGTGGCACTAACTTATTTATTTTTTGTGTCTTTCAGTCAGTGTTAACTCCTACTGTGACTGCCCAGGCTAGTCCCTGCAGTTTTCCTGGCAAAATTATAGAAGCGATTTCCATTTCCTCCTTCTTAGGGTTAAGAGTAACTGGCCCAAGGACTTCATGCCTAAGATGAGACTAAAATTCCTGGTTTTAGCCTGCTGCTTTAACTACTACATCAAACAGGCTCTTGACACTTACAATCTTAAAAAGAAAGTGTCTTATCAATCAGTAAATTTTAACTTTAAAAAATCTGTATTAACTTAGACCAGCTTTGAGGGACATTAGCAGAGTATAAGCATTTTAATTTTTGTTTTCTTTATGTGTGTTCTTATGAATGAAGTGCTCTCTGGGATTAGTTGTTTGCTGGCTGACATTTCATTACCAGATTAGGTAACATTTTCAGTGTAGAAGGTTGCTGTGTATGAGAGCAAACTCCACTCCCTTGTAACACTGAAGATGTTGCCTAGTCTGGTAATTGAATGTCTGCCAGCAAACAACCAATATCAAAGAGCACCAAGGACTTCACAAGAATTCACACCAGTGGTTCTCAACCTGTGGTCCACAGATCACTAGGTAGCCATTATGTCATCACAGCGGGTTATCACAGGCCAAGGCTTGAAGAAATGTTATAATTTAAATCTTGAATTAAGTCTTGGGGGTTTGTGGCCATGGTCTGTGGCCAAAAAAGGTATTTAAAGAGGGTCCATGGTGAAGGAAAGGTTGAGAACCACTGATTTACACAACAAAAACTGCCTTACTCCAACAAGATCTGTCCCCCTCTGTGTGAGTTGATGCCTCTTCCATCTTTGCATTTGAGCCTTTGTCTTAAAAACAGTATGTTTGTGCTATAAATGATAATTAAATGTGAAATATCTGCCTCCAACATACTAGTCTGGGTTGCAAAGCAGTCTCTAGATTAGAGAATTTAGCTTGCCTAGCACATTGTCAGCAAGCTCATGGTAAGATGGAGCATTGGCGGCCTTTATAGCAAACTGCCCAAAATGTGCCAAAGCCGACTTTGCTGAAACTTTCTTTACCTTGCCAAAACCACTGTTGTAAAAGGTTTAACTGACCAAAGCCATGTTGGGTAGCAGAAGTCCACTTTCATGGGCTGATCAGTGCCATTAAATATTGGGAGAAATACCAGTTCTGTTTCCTTTGGCTGAGCATTTGTCTCCTTTTCTGCACTTTGCAGAGCGTTGCTGGCTTATCCCAAAAAGGAATTCTTAGATGGGCATGATTTGAAATCCGTGGAGAACACTAGCTAAAATCTCCCTGGGATTTTGTTCGGGGGAGGGGGTGGTGGTAAAGAGCGGCGAATGACGTCATCGGGCCAGCTTATTCCGGGGAATCGATGGATCGGTTATGCTCTGACACGCGAACCACACAAACCGAGCTTTACTTTTCTGACTACTGTTTGCAACGCATTAGTTTAGTGCAGTGGTTCTCAACCTTTTTAATGCCGTGACTAAACCGGTCATAAGTCGAGGACTAAACCGGTCATAAGCCTGGGAGCGCTGTGCATGCGTGGTTCCGCCCCCTGCGCCGGCCGAGGCGTAGTTGGCAAGTGGCAGAGACGGAGCAGGCCGACCACCAGCTGGCCCAGCCCAAGGGAGGTAAGGCACCCACCGGAAAAGGGGGGGGACAAAAAAAATGGCGGACAGCCTTGCTTGGCGACCCCCATGAAATGGTTGATCGACCCCAAATGGGGTCCCGACCCACAGGTTGAGAACCACTGGTTAGCGGATGCAACAAATCAACCAATCTAGTTAACCCCCAGGCGTCTTTCCTTCCTTCCTTCCTTCCTCGCAATTCCCACTTCCACGTAGCTTTTCTACTTTTCTGCTGGAAGACACCGGCCCCCCCCACCCCAAAGCATTAGGAAGAGGATCCCTCTGTTCAGAAGCAGCTGGGACTGGGAACCAATGGTTGGGGGGGGAACCCCATCGCAAGTGCTGGCCTGCGTTTCCCCCAAGAGAAAGGGACCGGGGTCCTTCGGGAAACGGATTCAGCTCTTCCCACGTTCAGAGGCGCTCAGGAAAATCCTCCCCGCGGCTGTACTTTGGTTCTGGTCTTCCCCGGTTGGGCTTCTGCCCAGCCCGAAGCCCCAGGAGGCGCGGCCGAGTTACGCGGCGGGGCGAGGCGAGGCGAGGCTACCTTCTCGATTGAGCCCGAGAGGGCGGCGGAGGGCTTCAACCGGCACCCTGCCTGCAGACCTGGGCGTGCTCAATCAGCCCTGCCGGATGGGAGGAGAGGCCGAAGCCGGAGGGGCTGAGCGGGGCTGAGCTTCCCGGCTCCATCGATCAGCTCCTCGGCGGGACGGGAGGCGGAGCGGCGGCGAGGCGATGGCCGCGGCTGCTGCCCTGATCGCGGCGCTGCTTGGGCTCCTGCCCGCCCAGACCAGCACCGGCGCCGGCGGGAGAAGCCAGCCCGGAGCGGCCCAGGTGAGGCAGGCGGGAGGGATGCCGGAGATCGGGACCGCGCAGGGGTTAGTCAGCCGGGAAGGAAGACGGAACTCTGTACATGCCCAGAGACACGATCCGTGTTAGATCTCGGCCTACCGTCCCTTAGGAAGGGGACTAGGTCAGAGGTGGCTTTCATCATAAAAAGTGAAAGAGGCTTGAAAGTTACTTGACCGAGGTTGTGATTCTAAACGTTAACAATGCCACTCGTGCTATACTGAAGTTTTCCTGATATATGGATCTAAAATTCCTTCCTAGAGAATATGGAAATTAAGCTAGTTGGAGAGAGACTGGCATTCCCCGGCTGTGTGTTCCTGGTCTCTGACAATGCTTCCTTTGTGTAGAGAGGCTCTGTTGACTGTCTACCTTAATAGCTGTTGGTAGGACTATTCTTTGTCACTACTTTCTTCATTCCTTTTAAAGCCTTTATACTGGTACCAACGCTGTGGCCAGTTTGATGAAGTGGTTAAAGCTCCAGGCTAGAAAGCGGGGAGACTGTGAGTTCTAGTCCCATTTTAGGTGCAGCAGGGCAACTCTCTCCCAGCCCTAGGAATCAGGCAATGGCAAACCATTTCTGATGGGACTTGTCCAGGCAAGTTGCCAGGAGTCAATGCTGGGTTAAAGGCGTCCTTCTCTACTTAATGACCATGAGATTTGCTTAATGACTGCAGCAAAAAAGGTCATAAAAGTGGATGTGACTCACTTAACAACTGCTTCACTTAGCAATAGAAGTTCCAGTCCCAACTGTGGTTACAGGATGAGAACTGCTTATGCCAGGGGCCCCCAACCCCCAGGCCGCATCCCACTCCTGGGCTGCAGCCCCATTCAAAACCAGGCTGCAATGGACCTTGCATGCAAAGCTCAATTTGTGCAACCAGCGGTTGCTCACAGACTCAAAACTCCATTTGCACAAGTGGAGCTGTGCCGCTTGTGCAAATAGAGCTGTGCGTACTTGCGCGTGTGCCTGCCACTCCCCGCCGCCAGTCTGCCAAATCAGAAAGGGTAGGGACCGCTGACCTAGACTTTATAAAATTTCGTAAACAGGAACTGGTTCCTGAGACATTCCCCGAAGATACACTGTTGAAAGAGTCATTCAGTCGGAACATGTACTCAGAAGAAGTCTGGTTCTTCATAAATAAAGAGATATGTCAGCCCCATTAGATAGCCCAGGCCATTAAAATCAGCTCCACAGGAAGGCTAAAACTTCCTTTATTGAGCTTGGCTCTAATACCAAAATCTTGCAAGTCTGATTGTGCTATACTTTCTCCTCCCCCACCCTTATAGTTCAGTAAATTAGGAGGCATCCATCTGAGCTGATTCTGATTGTTATCTGGCTGCCCTGGATTTTAAAAAAATCAGCCCTTTTGCCTCTTACAAGATAATCTTCCTACTCTATACTACTTGTATATGAATTCTGGAACTGAGAAAGGGCTTTGTGGCTATGTCCTGACTGAAATGAAGGCATTCATTGGGCAGAAGGTATAAGTATCTGTGCTGAAATCACCTGCCATATCTGTCTGGCTAGACCAGTCGCTGTGAAAGTCATTGCATGGGCTAGCCCATAGGATTCAGCCAGAAAAGAAACTGCACAACCAGTGAAAATAGGATAGTTTACTTTAGGGGATGCAAGAGAGGTTGTGTTACACAAACAGCTCCATGTTTTCACTCATTGACAGTCTTCTCTGTCAACTTCTCTGTTCAGCATCAGTGTGACACTGTAGTTGGTTCCCAGGCTCATAAGGATTTAGGAAACCATTATGTAAACAACCAGCTGCCTGATTTCCTGTTACCAGTGAAGACACCTGCTGTAGAAAAGCTGCTTGAAAGAAAATCAGAAAATCTCCAGCCTATAACCACATGGGGATATACTGGCTATAAAGTCAGTTGCTGGAATTCTTGCAGCTCCATCAATTCCCTTCAGTAAAAAAGAAACTGGTGAAATTGTGCTTGAAAAAGATGTGCTTTGGCTTTGAGGCAGTTGCCAAAGAACTCGACAATCTGCCTCCGGCAGCAGCTCATCTAACAGTGGGATAGATCCTGTAGATGAGTTCGCAGGACCTGAGGCTTTTGTTGAAATGACAAAACTAGCAATGGACCAATATGATGCAGACTTTTTTCTTCTTCTGTGTATGCTTGCAATATTATAGCACAGGAGTGTATCTTGTATCAATCAATCAGAATAGAGCTGGAAAGGACCTAAGAGGTCTTCTAGTTCAACCCCCTGTTCAAGCAGGAGACCCTATACCATGGGTGTCAAACTCGATAGCATCACATGATGTATCATGACGTATCGCGATGGTTTTTGCCTTTGCGGAGCTGGGGTGGGCGAAGCCTGCACATGATGCATCCAGCCCGCGAGCCGCCAGTTTGACACCCTTGCCCTATACCGTTTCAGACAAGTGACTGTCCAGTCTCTTCTTAAAAACCTCCAGCAATGAAGCAGCCACAACTTCTGACGGCAAGCTGTCCCACTGATTAATTGTTCTCACTGTTAGGAAGTTTCTCCTTAATTCCAGGTTGCTTCTCTCCGTGATTAGTTTCCATCCATTGTTTCTTGCCCTGCCCTCTGGTACTTTGGAAAATAAGTTGACCCCCCTTCCTCTTTATGGCAACCTCTCAAATACTGGAATGCTACTATCATGTCCCCCCAGTCCTTCTTTTCTCTAGACTAGCTAAACCCAAATCCTGCAACCGTTCTTCATGTCATAACAGTGCTATGTTACTTTTGACATTTGTCAACCCCTTGACCCCCTTTCCCACTGCTTAAGCCTCTGGCCTCTGGAGCAACCCTCCTAATTTGCAAAAAAGCATCTGTTTAGAATGCATTTCCCAGCCTGTTTCTTCAGCATTACTACTTCATGTCCTAACAAGAATATGCAGTCCAAATCTTGCTTCTCTGCTGTCTTGCGGGAACAAAGAGCTTCTCTCCCCCCCTCTCTAAAATTCTGATCCTTGTGGGGCTACTTGTCATCCATGCAGCAGTCAGTCTTGACAAGCCTTGATTTGTGGTTTCTGGGGGCAGCCTCTGGTCTTAAGCCTAGAGAGAAATTAATGAGGTGAGTGGGTTGTCTGCATCTGTGCGTCTTTCCTTTTCCCCCCCTCCCCTCCCCGTTGCACAGAACAAATGGGAGAGGTATCTCTTTAGTTTAGGGCACGTTTTTGCAGTGTGTTTTCCCATGATGCTCAGTTGTTTATTTCCTGCTGCTTCAGAATATTCTATAGAAAATGGAATTTCCTCCTTGGGGAAATTAGGGTGGGGGGAAGAGACCCAGAGTTTCTTATGGCTCTGGGGTCAAGAGAAGAGCTGTTAAAAAGCTGTTTTGAAGGAGAGTTGAGAGCTCTGATTGGAGTTGACTCATGAAGCAACTTTTAATCCTGATGTTATCTGGCTGGTTTATATTATTATATTTTCTCTGACAAGTGTCATGAATGTTCCAATTTGGAACTTATAAACACATTTTATCTCTTTCTCAGCCTTACAAAAACCTTCCAAAGTAGACATTCTCCCCAATTAAAATTGGATCAATGTCACTCCTTGAAATGTTAACTTTATAGCCTTGAGGGAAGTTACCCCAGAGAAGGAAATATTAAAAAGGCAGGAATTTTTCACCAAAAGGATTTTTAAAAGCATTTTTTGAAAAACAGAAACCAAACCTGGCCCCAAATTTCTTTGCCCCAAGCAATAGCTAGCCTTATACAAATGCAGATGTAAAACCATCAGGAAAGTTGAAGCCAGGAAGCTCAAGGAGACAAAGAAACTTAAGAGTCATTAGCCCCATCCCCAGGGAAGCAGGAGATGATTTTTGGGACATAATAGGACTAACCCATTACCATCAAGTATACCAGAGAGGCACGCCTGGGCTCAGGTCAGAATACGTGACACAGGAAATAGCCTCAAAGTTCATGCCACAGGAACAGGAAAACTTCCAAACAAAAAGCTAGAGAGGGTATAAAAAGCTACTGGCCATGTGCTTAGTCTCTTCTTCTCTCCTCTGCTCTTTCTTGAAGAACCATCTTTCTGCTTCTGCAATAAACTGTAACCATCTTCCTAAAGCAGTCACCATGTTGCTTATTTAATAATAATAATAATGATAATATTCCCGGCTTGGATGAACCAGGGTGAAGACTTTACTTCTGACAGCCTGTACAGGCTAAATATCACACACTTTCAAATTCCTTTCATGATTGCTTGGAAATCTTCTGCCTACTTCTGTTATACATGATTCCTTATAGGTTGTCTGAAGAGGAACATTACCGCATTCTTTCTACTGTGACTTTGCTGTTTTCTGTTGCTCAGTCTTAGTCTAAATAGCTGAATTTCTTCCTGTCCCCTGATTTAAACTCGCTTACTGCGGACATATAATGCAATTATTTTATTTGTATTTCTGTCAAGATGTACATATAGCCTTTCACCTCTGCTTCCAAGGCACTTTACAAAAATAGAAAATCTGTACTGTAGGGAAATGAGGGAAGTGATTAAAAAATAAGAGAATAATTACCATAATATATACTAGGAATATATAATTACATATTATCCACACACATGCACATATAAAACAATAATCAGCCAAATGCATTGCAGAATGAGGAGTTTTTTTAATGGAAAGATTTTACTAAGCTGGCATAAAAGATGTTTTTTGACTTTTCAATCCAGGGCCCAAAGTCACCCAGTCAGTTTCTGTGTCTAAGGAAGGATTAGAACTTGAGTCTCCCTGTCAGCAATACTTTAACTATTACATTACATTGTCTCTTGCATATGTGTGCATGATTCCAAAAACATAATACATTGATTTTCTACAAGAATCTGTTCCTCCCCATTACAACTGAAGCTATGGACGTCTGCTAATTACCGGTCAGGAAAATGGCTTCCTTGCACTGTTTATAGTTTCCCATAATGATACAAATCTGCTAATGGTCACCATTGTTATGAGGGCAGTTCTCAACATCATTGTAATTGTATCCATGGTGATCTTGTCACAGTGATTTCCTGAAATGCTGATGAATATGTATAACTAGTTTCCCTGGCAGAAGGCATTCCCATTAGTTGTTCTCACATGGTAAAGGTTAAGGAAATCCTCTGGTTTATACATTTGTTGTTGCACAACAGTCTAGGTCAGGGGTCCTCAACCTTGGCAACTTTAAGACTTGTGGACTTCAACTCCCAGAATTCCTCAGCCAGCGTTGCTGGCTGAGGAATTCTGGGAGTTGAAGTCCACAAGTCTTAAAGTTGCCAAGGTTGAGGACCCCTGGTCTAGGTGATCACTAGGGTCAATATTAACTCAAAGGCACACATACCCACCTCTCCCCATCTCCACACAAACACATCTTTTGACAAACTGTACAAGCATATCAGTTGTCTGGCCTTGTGTGATCCATCTATCCCATCCATCGCCAGTAAGCCATCCATCTTGTCTCTTGTAACATGCCAGGAAGAAAAGCAAAAAGTGGAAGGGTAGCATAGGTAATTTTGTGTGCTATTTGCCTCTGATCTCCTCCCATTGCCCACGGATATTGACAAAGTGGTAAAAAGCCTTGTCAACTTCGCTTTGAAACTGATAGGAATAAAGTGTCAATAACACAAATTCCCATTTCAGGATTGATAAAAATGGCATTTTCCCTCTCCCCCCCCCATACAGTGTTTTTCGGGCCCTTACATTCTGCTATTGTTTTCAGATCTTTTAGAAGTATTTGGTGGTGTTTTTTTTATAGTTTTCATTTCTAAAAAAAAAAAAAAACCCTGAAAAATATGGAACAAATGTCATCCCTTCCCAAACTTTTCATTTCTGCAGCAGTAAAAATTCACCTTCATTCCACACAAAACAACTAAAAGAAAGTGTATATTGGGAATCATCGTAATTTGGCACTTTCTACTTTGCTAAAGCATAAACATAAACAATTTTTTTTTCTTATTATTAATCTCTTTCAGGTTGCCTCCTTTTTCAGGTTTACCCTTTATTTTTTCCCAGAAAAATATAGTCATTTTACATATTACAGATACTGCATTATCATGTCTTGTGTTGTGGTGGTGTCTCTTTTGATTATCTGGTCTTTGGAACAATAATATGGCTGGAAAAGGAAGTTCTCTCCCTTTTGCTCTGCTCAGTCTGGGATGAATTTGTTTTAGGAATCAAAAGCTGATAAGGAAAGGGAGTGCTGGGAA